>NW_028156906.1:0-7026 GCF_964263955.1 Coregonus lavaretus
CCCCACCCCCCCACTCCACCACTCTCTCTCACCCCCCCCCCCATCCATCTCTCCTCTCTCCACCCCCCCAACCCCTCCTCTCTTCTCACCCCCCCACCATCCATCTCTTCTCTCTCACCCTCCTCCCTCCATCTCTTTCTCTCTCTCAACCCCCCACCCTCCTCTATCCTCTCTCTCTCAACCCTCCTCCCTCCATCTCTCCTCTCTCTCTCTCAACCCCCCACCCTCCATCTCTCCTCTCTCTCACCCCCCACCATCCATCTCTCCTCTCTCAACCCCCCCCAACCTCCATCTCTCCTCTCTCTCTCAACCCCCCCACCCTCCATCTCTCCTCTCTCTCAACCTCCCCTACCCTCCATCTCTCCTTTCTCTCTCACCCCCCACCATCTATCTCTCCTCTCTCAACCCCCCCAAACCTCCATCTCTCCTCTCTCTCTCACCCCCCCACCATCCATCTCTTCTCTCTCAACCCTCCTCCCTCCATCTCTCCTCTCTCTCAACCTCCCCTACCCTCCATCTCTCCTTTCTCTCTCACCCCCCACCATCCATCTCTCCTCTCTCAACCCCCCCAAACCTCCATCTCTCCTCTCTCTCTCAACCCCCCCACCATCCATCTCTTCTCTCTCAACCCTCCTCCCTCCATCTCTCCTCTCTCTCAACCTCCCCTACCCTCCATCTCTCCTCTCTCTCTCACCCCCCACCATCCATCTCTCCTCTCTCAACCCCCCCAAACCTCCATCTCTCCTCTCTCTCTCAACCCCCCCACCATCAATCTCTCCTCTCTCAACCCTCCTCCCTCCATCTCTCCTCTCTCTCTCTCAACCCCCCACACTCCATCTATCCTATCTCTCTCAACCCCCACTACCCTCCATCTCTTCTCTCTCTCAACCCCCCCCACCCTCCATCTCTCCTCTCTCTCTCACCCCCCCACCCTCCACCTCTCCTCTCTTAACCCCCACCACCCTCCATCTCTCCTCTCTCTCAACCCCCACTACCCTCCATCTCTCCTCTCTCTCTCTCCCCCCCCTCCACAGTATTTATACACTCGCTCTCTCAATTTCTCTCTGTATTACATGTGTCCAAAGCAGAGACAATGCTGACCAAACATAGAAACCTGGCATATAGTCTTGTCTTGTCACGTCTGAGAGCACTGTTTGGCCGACCATGGGCAATGGACTTTTATCACTTACAGACTTAATCTTCTTAGATTAAGGAGGGCATGTACTAAAGTTATCCTCTTAGTTCCTGGAGGAACATAGGGCCTGTAGTAAAGTTATCCTCTTAGTTCCTGGAGGAACATAGGGCCTGTACTAAAGTTATCCTCTTAGTTCCTGGAGGAACATGGGGCCTGTACTAAAGTTATCCTCTTAGTTCCTGGAAGAACATAGGTCCTGTACTAAAGTTATCCTCTTAGTTCCTGGAAGAACATAGGTCCTGTACTAAAGTTATCCTCTTAGTTCCTGGAAGAACATAGGGCCTGTACTAAAGTTATCCTCTTAGTTCCTGGAAGAACATAGGGCCTGTACTAAAGTTATCCTCTCAATATTGCCAGTCTTGGGTTGCTCTTTTTGCCTCTGGCCATGACAAGCAGATCTTCTTGAGTTCTGCATGTGAACTTCTGTGCCAGGTCGTGGTTGGACTTCCTTTTCTGCGCCTGCCTTTTCGAAGACCTGTAGTTTGTGTTCTCCTCCGTAGAGTAGTAGTAGGCAATGGATGACAACAGTTAAAAGGGCGTAGTGACAAGGTGACGAGCATCAGTTCCTCCTGTCTCTGTCATAGGGAATAGGATGACATCACTTCTGAGCCTTACTGCTTCTTATCAATGAATATTTAATGTCCAAAACACTGAGGGGCCTTTGATTGGGACAAGAAAACAAACCAAGCAGACAAGGAAGCACAATAAACGTCAAAGAACAACATGCGTACAGTACATGCATCTCCACTGGGTCCCAAACACTTGATTTGATTTGATTGTTGCAGATAAGAACAGCATCTTCAAGTCTTTGTCTCTCTATTGCACACAAAGGCCTTTTGAATGCCGGGCCCTGGAGTGAAGGGAGGAGTGAAGAGAGATATAGAGGAGATAAAACCTTTGGCAGACAAGAGACCAACACAAGCTCCTTCCACATCTACACAGATAATATGTGGTATTGTACTGCTGTACGGGGAGTTGGATCTATGGATCTGAGAGCTAAGCTTCTGTTTCAACGTTCAATCAACCAGATCCCAACTAGGACATCATCACCACCACCAGGTTCGATCAACCAGATCCCAACCAGGACATCATTACCACCGCCAGGTTCGATCAACCAGATCCCAACCAGGACATCATCACCACTGCCAGGTCCGATCAACCAGATCCCAACCTGGACATCATCACCACTGCCAGGTTCGATCAACCTGATCCCAACCTGGACATCATCACCACTGCCAGGTTCGATCAACCTGATCCCAACCTGGACATCATCACCACTGCCAGGTTTGATCAACCTGATCCCAACCTGGACATCATCACCACTGCCAGGTTCGATCACCACCGCCAGTGTAACAGAGTTCGCTTCGTAACCTCACTCCCCAGGTTGAAATCTCTACACTCAAATTGGTACCTTTTCTATAGTTTAATTGGCTACGACGTTTTTCCAGAGCGGGCAGTCCTATGTGTTTGCAAGGCAGGGGATCCCTGGTTTGATCCTGGTAAGGGACAGGGTACGTAGGGAAGGAAGCGATACTCTTAATCAAGCACAGTGACACCTGTTGCAACAGGAGAGGAGGGGCAGCCGTGTTGTCATATTCCTTCATGTTGTTGTTTTCTGTTGTTTTAGGTCCTGTGTGGTTCAGTTGGTAGAGTATGGCACAACCACACATTTTAATTTAAGTCTGCGTCCTGTCTTCCTATCTAGTCCTGTCTAGTCCTGTCTTCCTATCTAGTCCTGTCTTCCTATCAAGTCCTGTCTTCCTATCTAGTCCTGTCTTCCTATCAAGTCCTGTCTTCCTATCTAGTCCTGTCTTCCTATCTAGTCCTGTCTTCCTATCTAGTCCTGTCTTCCTATCTAGTCCTGCCTTCATATCTAGTCCTGTCTTCCTATCTAGTCCTGCGTTCCTATCTAGTCCTGTCTTCCTATCTAGTCCTGTCTTCCTATCTAGTCCTGCCATCCTATCTAGTCCTGTCTTCCTATCTAGTCCTGTCTTCTAGTCCTGTCTTCCTATCTAGTCCTGTCTTCCTAATTATTGACAATCTAATGAAGTCTGGGATGCGTAAAAGTAGTGAACAATATAGGGAATACGGTGCCATTTGGGAGGCATCCCTGGATCAGATGTGTCATCCACTCAGAGTAAGCATGGGGGTTATCCTGAATATTCCTGTTCTGGTGACCTGCTACCCAGCCCTACAAAGAAGTCACTATGGTGTCATAAAGTCGTACACAGAGCCATATAATATATATGGATCTGACGGTACATGTCTTTGGGTCAAAGGATACTGAAGACGAATGTATTCCTTTGACATGCCAATGCTCTCCCTCCTCAATTTAGGGAGGCAGAGCAGACAGATGTTGACCTGGGTTACAATACAAACGGCACCCTATTCCCTTAATAGTGATCAGGGCCCATAGGGTATAATGTCCTATAGAGGGAATAGGGTTAGCCATTTGGGACGCAGCCCTCCTCTCTCTGCTGAACTCAGCCCTCATGTGTGTCTCCTGGTCTGTTTCACCTAAAGGCTAATGCATGAGGTTAATACCCAGTATAGCTCAAAGTGACAGAGGTATTTCAACTACTCCTTAGACTAGATACATGGCTGCTGGTCAGGGGGCAATCCCCATCCCCTCTAAAGTCAAAACAGTTCTAGTGGTCCAAAATTCCAGGAACTTACCCAATTTTTATATATATATATATATATATATATATATATATATATATATATATATATATATATATATATATATATATATCCTGGTTGGAAGATTCCTGGAATCAGAGGGGAACAAGCATGAAATCTGGCAATCCTCCAACCAGGATTTCTTGAAAAACTGAATTTTTGGAAAATTACTGGAACTTTGCAACCCTAACTATATGCAATGCCTAGTGGTCAGGAGTCAACCTCCATCACCTCTAAAGACTGGCTGGCACAGATCTGTGGATGTTGACTGAACAGTTCAGACTAGCTGGCTCAGATCTGTGGATGTTGACTGAACAGTTCAGATTAGCTTGCTCAGGTCTGTGGATGCTGACTGGAGGGGAGGTGGATGGGTAGATGGTTGGGTGTATAAAACAAACGTCCAACAACCCAAAGGTTGCGTGTTAGAATCTCATCATGGACAACTTTAGCTAATTCGCTTACTACTTACTTATTTTTAGCTACTTTGCAGCTACTTAGCATTTTAGCTAACCTTAACCTTAACCTTAACCTTAACCTTAACCTTAACCCTAACCTTAACCTTTGCACACACTGTATGCAATATATATATTTTCTGTTGTATTTTTTGACTTTATGTATGTTTTACCCCATATGTAACTCTGTGTTGTTGTTTTTATCGCACTGCTTTGCTTTATCTTGGCCAGGTCGCAGTTGTAAATGAGAACTTGTTCTCAACTGGCTTACCTGGTTAAATAAAGGTGAAATAAAAAATAAATAAAAAATAAAATTAACCCCTAAATAAAGGTGAAATAAATAAATAAAAACCACTAGCCTAGCTAACGTTAGACACCTAGATAACGTTAACGTTAACCACCTAGCCAATTCGTAACATACAGTGAGGGAAAAAAGTATTTGATCCCCTGCTGATTTTGTACATTTGCCCACTGACAAAGAAATGATCAGTCTATAATTTTAATGGTAGGTTTATTTGAACAGTGAGAGACAGAATAACAACAAAGAAATCCAGAAAAACGCATGTCAAAAATGTTATAAATTGATTTGCATTTTAATGAGGGAAATAAGTATTTGACCCCCTCTCAATCAGAAAGATTTCTGGCTCCCAGGTGTCTTTTATACAGGTAACGAGCTGAGATTAGGAGCACACTCTTAAAGGGAGTGCTCCTAATCTCAGCTTGTTACCTGTATAAAAGACACCTGTCCACAGAAGCAATCAATCAATCAGATTCCAAATTCTCCACCATGGCCAAGACCAAATAGCTCCCCAAGGATGTCAGGGACAAGATTGTAGACCTACACAAGGCTGGAATGGGCTACAAGACCATCGCCAAGCAACTTGGTGAGAAGGTGACAACAGTTGGTGCGATTATTCGCAAATGGAAGAAACACAAAATAACTGTCAATCTCCCTCGGCCTGGGGCTCCATGCAAGATCTCACCTCGTGGAGTTGCAATGATAATGAGAACGGTGAGGAATCAGCCCAGAACTACACGGGAGGATCTTGTCAATGATCTCAAGGCAGCTGGGACCATAGTCACCAAGAAAACAATTGGTAACACACTACGCCGTGAAGGACTGAAATCCTGCAGCGCCCGCAAGGTCCCCCTGCTCAAGAAAGCACATATACATGCCCGTCTGAAGTTTGCCAATGAACATCTGAATGATTCAGAGGAGAACTGGGTGAAAGTGTTGTGGTCAGATAAGACCAAAATCGAGCTCTTTGGCATCAACTCAACTCGCCGTGTTTGGAGGAGGAGGAATGCTGCCTATGACCCCAAGAACACCATCCCCACATCAAAAATGGAGGTGGAAACATTATGCTTTGGGGGTGTTTTTCTGCTAAGGGGACAGGACATCTTCACCGCATCAAAGGGACAATGGACAGGGCCATGTACCATCAAATCTTGGGTGAGAACCTCCTTCCCTCAGCCAGGGTATAGTTTTCCCTTTTGCTGCTATTTACATTGCTATCATTATGAAACGATAGATTTTTTTTCCAGAGAATCACATTGTAGGATTTTTTATGAATTTATTTGCAAATTATGGTGGAAAATAAGTATTTGGTCAATAACAAAAGTTTCTCAATACTTTGTTATATACCCTTTGTTGGCAATGACACAGGTCAAACGTTTTCTGTAAGTCTTCATAAGGTTTTCACACACTGTTGCTGGTATTTTGGCCCATTCCTCCATGCAGATCTCCTCTAGAGCAGTGATGTTTTGGGGCTGTCGCTGGGCAACACGGACTTTCAACTCCCTCCAAAGATTTTCTATGGGGTTGAGATCTGGAGACTGGCTAGGCCACTCCAGGACCTTGAAATGCTTCTTACGAAGCCACTCCTTCGTTGCCCGGGCGGTGTGTTTGGGATCATTGTCATGCTGAAAGACCCAGCCACGTTTCATCTTCAATGCCCTTGCTGATGGAAGGAGGTTTTCACTCAAAATCTCACGATACATGGCCCCATTCATTCTTTCCTTTACACGGATCAGTCGTTCTGGTCCCTTTGCAGAAAAACAGCCCCAAAGCATGATGTTTCCACCCCCATGCTTCACAGTAGGTATGGTGTTCTTTGGATGCAACTCAGCATTCTTTGTCCTCCAAACACGACGAGTTGAGTTTTTACCAAAAATGTTGTTTCTGGTGTCCTTTGACAGGTCTTTGGTCTTGGCCATAGTGGAGTTTGGAGTGTGACTGTTTGAGGTTGTGGACAGGTGTCTTTTATACTGATAACAAGTTCAAACAGGTGCCATTAATACAGGTAACGAGTGGAGGACAGAGGAGCCTCTTAAAGAAGAAGTTACAGGTCTGTGAGAGCCAGAAATCTTGCTTGTTTGTAGGTGACCAAATACTTATTTTCCACCATAATTTGCAAATAAATTCATTAAAAATTCTACAATGTGATTTTCTGGATTTTTTTTTCTTCTAAATTTGTCTGTCATAGTTTACCTGTACATATGATGAAAATTACAGGCCTCTCTCATCTTTTTAAGTGGGAGAACTTCACAATTGGTGGCTGACTAAATATTTTTTTCCCCCACTGTATATTGTATTGAGTGTATGCATACATTCATGTAAATAGGCTACTTACTGTGCATTGCATTTGCATGGGTTTACTGCAGAATGTAGTTTCCAAAAATGGATTTAGGTTGTTT
>NW_028156905.1:0-2500 GCF_964263955.1 Coregonus lavaretus
GCAAATGTCAAATTGGCTTTTTACCAAATTACGACAGACCACATATTCACCCTGCACACCCTAATTGACAAACAAACAAACCAAAACAAAGGCAAAGTCTTCTCATGCTTTGTTGATTTCAAAAAAGCTTTTGACTCAATTTGGCATGAGGGTCTGCTATACAAATTGATGGAAAGTGGGGTTGGGGGAAAAACATACAACATTATAAAATCCATGTACACAAACAACAAGTGTGCGGTTAAAATTGGCAAAAAACACACACATTTCTTTCCACAGGGCCGTGGGGTGAGACAGGGATGCAGTTTAAGCCCCACCCTCTTCAACATATATATCAATGAATTGGCGAGGGCACTAGAACAGTCTGCAGCACCCGGCCTCACCCTACTAGAATCTGAAGTCAAATGTCTTCTGTTTGCTGATGATCTGGTGCTTCTGTCACCAACCAAGGAGGGCCTACAGCAGCACCTAGATCTTCTGCACAGATTCTGTCAGACCTGGGCCCTGACAGTAAATCTCAGTAAGACAAAAATAATGGTGTTCCAAAAAAGGTCCAGTTGCCAGGACCACAAATACAAATTCCATCTAGACACCGTTGCCCTAGAGCACACAAAAAACTATACATACCTCAGCCTAAACATCAGCGCCACAGGTAACTTCCACAAAGCTGTGAACGATCTGAGAGACAAGGCAAGAAGGGCCTTCTATGCCATCAAAAGGAACATAAAATTTGACATACCAATTAGGATCTGGCTAAAAATACTTGAATCAGTTATAGAACCCATTGCCCTTTATGGTTCTGAGGTCTGGGGTCCGCTCACCAACCAAGAATTCACAAAATGGGACAAACACCAAATTGAGACTCTGCATGCAGAATTCTGCAAAAACATCCTCCGTGTACAACGTAAAACACCAAATAATGCATGCAGAGCTGAATTAGGCCAATACCCGCTAATTATCAAAATCCAGAAAAGAGCCGTTAAATTCTATAACCACTTAAAAGGAAGCGATTCCCAAACCTTCCATAACAAAGCCATCACCTACAGAGAGATGAACTTGGAGAAGAGTCCCCTAAGTAAGCTTGTCCTGGGCCTATGTTCACAAACACAAACAGACCCCACACAGCCCCAGGACAACAACAACAACAACACAATTAGACCCAACCAAATCATGAGAAAACAAAAAGAGAATTACTTGACACATTGGAAAGAACAAACAAAAAAACAGAGCAAACTAGAATGCTATTTGGCCCTAAACAGAGAGTACACAGTGGCAGAATACCTGACCACTGTGACTGACCCAAACTTAAGGAAAGCTTTGACTATGTACAGACTCAGTGAGCATAGCCTTGCTATTGAGAAAGGCCGCCGTAGGCAGACCTGGCTCTCAAGAGAAGACAGGCTATGTGCACACTGCCCACAAAATGAGGTGGAAACTGAGCTGCACTTCCTAACCTCCTGCCAAATGTATGACCATATTAGAGACACATATTTCCCTCAGATTACAGCGATCCACAAAGAATTCGAAAACAAACCCAATTTTGATAAACTCCCTTATCTACTGGGTGAAAAACCACAGTGTGCCATCACAGCTGCAAGATTTGTGACCTGTTGCCACAAGAAAAGGGCAACCAGTGAAGAACAAACACCATTGTAAATACAACCCATATTTATGTTTATTTATTTTCCCATTTGTACTTTAACTATTTGCACATTGTTACAACACTGTATATATACATAATATGACATTTGAAATGTCTTTATTCTTTTGAAACTTCTGAGTGTAATGTTTACTGTTAATATTTATTGTTTATTTCACTTTTGTTTACTATCTACTTCCCTTGCTTTGGCAATGTTAACACACGTTTCCCATGCCAATAAAGCCCTTAAATTGAAATTGAAATTGAGAGAGAGAGAGAGAGAGAGAAAAAGAGACAGAGAGAGAGAGACAGAGAGAGAGACAGAGAGAGAGAGTCAGAGAGAGAGAGAGAGAGACAACCAGTCCATCTGTTTGACAACACAGAGATGTGGCCTACTGTACTGTAGATTTATCTCCCTGTGATGATGATGATGATGCTGATCAACACGGTGGTCCTGCTGCAGTCCAGATGGAGTTGAACCTGATCAACACTGTGGTCCTGCTGCAGTCCAGATGGACTTTAACCTGATCAACACGGTGGTCCTGCTGCAGTCCAGATGGACTTTAACCTGATCAACACGGTGGTCCTGCTGCAGTCCAGATGGACTTTAACCTGATCAACACTGGGGTCTTGCTGCAGTCCAGATGGACTTTAACCTGATCAACACGGTGGTCCTGCTGCAGTCCAGATGGAGTTGAACCTGATCAACACTGTGGTCCTGCTGCAGTCCAGATGGACTTTAACCTGATCAACACGGTGGTCCTGCTGCAGTCCAGATGGACTTTAACCTGATCAACACGGTGGTCCTGCTGCAGTCCAGATGGACTTTAACCTGATCAACACGGTGGTCCTGCTGCAGTCCAG
>NW_028156905.1:10000-12500 GCF_964263955.1 Coregonus lavaretus
CCCTCTCTCTCTCTCTCTCTCTCTCTTCCACCCACTCCCTCCCTCTCTCCCACCCCTCTCTCTCTCTCTCTCTCTCTCTTCCACCCACTCCCTCCCTCTCTCCCACCTCTCTCTCTCTCTCTCTCTCTCTTCCACCACTCCCTCCCTCTCTCCCACCCTCTCTCTCTCTCTCCCACCCTCTCCCACCCTCTCTCTCTCTCTCTCTCTCTCTTCCACCCACTCCCTCCCTCTCTCCCACCCTCTCTCTCTCTCTCTCTCTCTCTCCCACCCTCTACCTCTCTCTCTCTCTCTCTCTCTCTCTCTCCCACCCTCTACCTCTCTCTCTCTCTCCCACCCTCTACCTCTCTCTCTCCCACCCTCTCTCTCTCTCTCTCTCTCTCTCCCACCCTCTACCTCTCTCTCTCCCTCCCACCCTCTCTCCCACCCTCCCTCTCTCCCACCCTCTACAGTGGGGGAAAAAAGTATTTAGTCAGCCCCCAATTGTCCAAGTTCTCCCACTTAAAAAGATGAGAGAGGCCTGTAATTTTCATCATAGGTACACGTCAACTATGACAGACAAAATGAGAAAAAAAAATCCAGAAAATCACATTGTAGGATTTTTAATGAATTTATTTGCAAATTATGGTGGAAAATAAGTATTTGGTCAATAACAAAAGTTTCTCAATACTTTGTTATATACCCTTTGTTGGCAATGACACAGGTCAAACGTTTTCTGTAAGTCTTCACAAGGTTTTCACACACTGTTGCTGGTATTTTGGCCCATTCCTCCATGCAGATTTCCTCTAGAGCAGTGATGTTTTGGGGCTGTCGCTGGGCAACACAGACTTTCAACTCCCTCCAAAGTAATTTGCAAATAAATTCATTAAAAATCCTACAATGTGATTTTCTGGATTTTTTTTTCTCATTTTGTCTGTCATAGTTGACGTGTACCTATGATGAAAATTACAGGCCTCTCTCATCTTTTTAAGTGGGAGAACATGCACAATTGGTGGCTGACTAAATTTTTTTTTTCCCCACTGTACCTCTCTCTCTCCCACCCTCTCCCTCCCTCTCTCCCACCCTCTCCCTCCCTCTCTCCCACCCACTACCTCTCTCTCTCCCACCCACTTCCTCCCTCTCTCCCACCCTCTCTCTCTCTCCAACCACCTCCCTCCCTCCCTCCCTCTCTCTCTCTCTCTCCCACCCACTAATTTTAGACTTTACTGGGTGACTTTCACTTTTACGTGAATCATTTTCTAATCACCTTATATAATAATAATATATGCCATTTAGCAGACACTTTTATCCAAAACGACTTACAGTCATGTGTGCATACATTTTTACATATGGGTGGTCCCGGGGATCGAACCCACTACCCTGGCGTTACAAGCGCCGTGCTCTACCAGCTGAGCTCCAGAGGACCATGGATTATATGAACTTTAACTCAGTCAAATCTTTGAAATAGCTGCATGTTGCATTTATATTTTTGTTCAGTGTTCTTACTTTCTCATGTTCTTCTCATTTCTTGTTTTTATTTCTTGTGTGTTTTTGTTCTACCTTATGTTATTTTTAGTACTACGTTGATATTGATCACTCTCTCTCTCTGTCCCCATCTGAACGCTCGCCCCAGCTCATTTTCCACTGCCCCCCCCCCCCCTCCGTCTCTCTCTGTCCCTGGCCGTCCCTGCCCTCGCCCTCGCCCCCTCACCACTACCACAACCACCCCCGAGCCAGTGAGAACCCCCCCCCGTCTGTTATGATAGCTGCTGATGTAATTCCTCACATGGTTTGTCATTAGGTCTGTAATTGGCTGCTCTCTCACCCCGAGGGAGACTAATCCAGGTATCAGAGATCCTGGTATTATGGGACTGAGCTCCTCTGACCCTGTGTATATATATACTATATACTGACTATATATCCCTGTGTATATATATATACTATATACTGACTATATATCCCTGTGTATATATATATACTATATACTGACTATATATCCCTGTGTATATATATACTATATACTGACTATATATCCCTGTGTATATATATATACTATATACTGACTATATATCCCTGTGTATATATATACTATATACTGACTATATATCCCTGTGTATATATATATACTATATACTGACTATATATCCCTGTGTATATATATACTATATACTGACTATATATCCCTGTGTATATATATACTATATACTGACTATATATCCCTGTGTATATATATATACTATATACTGACTATATATCCCTGTGTATATATATACTATATACTGACTATATATCCCTGTGTATATATATATACTATATACTGACTATATATCCCTGTGTATATATATACTATATACTGACTATATATCCCTGTGTATATATATATACTATATACTGACTATATATCCCTGTGTATATATATATACTATATACTGACTATATATCCCTGTGTATATATATATACTATATACTGACTATATATCCCTGTGTATATATATACTATATACTGACTATATATCCCTGTGTA
>NW_028156904.1:0-2500 GCF_964263955.1 Coregonus lavaretus
AGTCGGTCCCTGGTTCTCCTGGTGTCAACCGGATGGTTTCCATATGGGGGTGTCTGACCACCAACCCAATCCGAGAAAAGTGCATCAAAATCGGCCTTCCGGGAGCCAGGAGTCGGTCCCTGGTTCTCCTGTTGTCAACCGGATGATTTCCATATGGGGGTGTCTGACCACCAACCCAATCCGAGAAAAGTGCATCAAAATCGGCCTTCCGGGAGCCAGGAGTCGGTCCCTGGTTCTCCTAATGTCAACCGGATGATTTCCATATGGGGGTGTCTGACCACCAACCCAATCCGAGAAAAGTGCATCAAAATCGGCCTTCCGGGAGCCAGGAGTCGGTCCCTGGTTCTCCTAATGTCAACCGGATGATTTCCATATGGGGGTGTCTGACCACCAACCCAATCCGAGTCCATCATGAAATCGGCCATTCCGGGAGCCAGGAGTCGGTCCCTGGTTCTCCTGTTGTCAACCGGATGATTTCCATATGGGGGTGTCTGACCACCAACCCAATCCGAGAAAAGTGCATCAAAATCGGCCTTCCGGGAGCCAGGAGTCGGTCCCTGGTTCTCCTGTTGTCAACCGGATGATTTCCATATGGGGGTGTCTGACCACCAACCCAATCCGAGAAAAGTGCATCAAAATCGGCCTTCCGGGAGCCAGGAGTCGGTCCCTGGTTCTCCTGTTGTCAACCGGATGATTTCCATATGGGGGTGTCTGACCACCAACCCAATCCGAGAGAAAAGTGCATCAAAATCGGCCTTCCGGGAGCCAGGAGTCGGTCCCTGGTTCTCCTGTTGTCAACCGGATGATTTCCATATGGGGGTGTCTGACCACCAACCCAATCCGAGAAAAGTGCATCAAAATCGGCCTTCCGGGAGCCAGGAGTCGGTCCCTGGTTCTCATAGTGTCAACCGGATGGTTTCCATATGGGGGTGTCTGACCACCAACCCAATCCGAAAAAAGTGCATCAAAATCGGCCTTCCGGGAGCCAGGAGTCGGTCCCTGGTTCTCATAGTGTCAACCGGATGATTTCCATATGGGGGTGTCTGACCACCAACCCAATCCGAGAAAAGTGCATCAAAATCGGCCTTCCGGGAGCCAGGAGTCGGTCCCTGGTTCTCATAGTGTCAACCGGATGATTTCCATATGGGGGTGTCTGACCACCAACCCAATCCGAGAAAAGTGCATCAAAATCGGCCTTCCGGGAGCCAGGAGTCGGTCCCTGGTTCTCATAGTGTCAACCGGATGATTTCCATATGGGGGTGTCTGACCACCAACCCAATCCGAGAAAAGTGCATCAAAATCGGCCTTCCGGGAGCCAGGAGTCGGTCCCTGGTTCTCCTGTTGTCAACCGGATGATTTCCATATGGGGGTGTCTGACCACCAACCCAATCCGAGAAAAGTGCATCAAAATCGGCCTTCCGGGAGCCAGGAGTCGGTCCCTGGTTCTCCTGTTGTCAACCGGATGATTTCCATATGGGGGTGTCTGACCACCAACCCAATCCGAGAAAAGTGCATCAAAATCGGCCTTCCGGGAGCCAGGAGTCGGTCCCTGGTTCTCCTGTTGTCAACCGGATGATTTCCATATGGGGGTGTCTGACCACCAACCCAATCCGAGAAAAGTGCATCAAAATCGGCCTTCCGGGAGCCAGGAGTCGGTCCCTGGTTCTCATAGTGTCAACCGGATGGTTTCCATATGGGGGTGTCTGACCACCAACCCAATCCGAAAAAAGTGCATCAAAATCGGCCTTCCGGGAGCCAGGAGTCGGTCCCTGGTTCTCATAGTGTCAACCGGATGATTTCCATATGGGGGTGTCTGACCACCAACCCAATCCGAGAAAAGTGCATCAAAATCGGCCTTCCGGGAGCCAGGAGTCGGTCCCTGGTTCTCATAGTGTCAACCGGATGATTTCCATATGGGGGTGTCTGACCACCAACCCAATCCGAGAAAAGTGCAT
This sequence comes from Coregonus lavaretus, assembly GCF_964263955.1. NCBI lineage: Eukaryota > Metazoa > Chordata > Actinopteri > Salmoniformes > Salmonidae > Coregonus > Coregonus lavaretus. The sequence continues at coordinate 1,956 of NW_028156904.1, forward strand.
CAAAATCGGCCTTCCGGGAGCCAGGAGTCGGTCCCTGGTTCTCATAGTGTCAACCGGATGATTTCCATATGGGGGTGTCTGACCACCAACCCAATCCGAGAAAAGTGCATCAAAATCGGCCTTCCGGGAGCCAGGAGTCGGTCCCTGGTTCCCTGTTGTCAACCGGATGATTTCCATATGGGGGTGTCTGACCACCAACCCAATCCGAGAAAAGTGCATCAAAATCGGCCTTCCGGGAGCCAGGAGTCGGTCCCTGGTTCTCCTGTTGTCAACCGGATGATTTCCATATGGGGGTGTCTGACCACCAACCCAATCCGAGAAAAGTGCATCAAAATCGGCCTTCCGGGAGCCAGGAGTCGGTCCCTGGTTCTCCTGTTGTCAACCGGATGATTTCCATATGGGGGTGTCTGACCACCAACCCAATCCGAGAAAAGTGCATCAAAATCGGCCTTCCGGGAGCCAGGAGTCGGTCCCTGGTTCTCATAGTGTCAACCGGATGGTTTCCATATGGGGGTGTCTGACCACCAACCCAATCCGAAAAAAGT
>NW_028156904.1:15000-22500 GCF_964263955.1 Coregonus lavaretus
TCATGCCCATGGGAGATGCCCTTTACTAGGCAGGGAGTTTAGAACAAGGTGCATGGAGCTCCAGAGGTCACAAAGGTCAATGTGGGCCTGCATGGATGTCAGCAGGGCATGAGGGAGAAGGCCCAAGTGAATAGGTTTGTCTGTGTGTGTCTGTGTGAGTGAGTGAGTGAGTGTGTGTGTGAACCTTTCCCACAGGAGGGCAGCACTGTGCAGGCAGCTCCAATGGAGGCTGGCTGCTCTGTGCCCATGTATTATTTGTTCTCTCTCTCTCTCTCTCCCCTTTCTTCTGGCCTGCTGGATCACTTTTGTGTGTGGAGGGCTGGACTCTGTCTCACCCATCCCAGCCATGGGCACCCAGAATGCCCATGTGTGAGTCAGGAGCCCTCCCCTGGTTCTCCTAGTGAAAATGACCTGTGGCGCCCCCCTGTGGATGGATCTTGGTGGGGGTGCTTGGACCCCTTCTTGGGGTCTCCCCCAAGCCAGCCATGCCGGCCATGGGCACCCAAAACCCCCATGTGTGAGTGAACAGCCTCCCCAGTGTCCCCCTAGTGAAATCAGGCTTAAAGTGACCTGTGGCGCCCCCCTGTGGATGGATCTTGGTGGGGGTGCTTGGACCCCTTCTTGGGGTCTCCCCCAAGCCAGCCATGCCGGCCATGGGCACCCAAAACCCCCATGTGTGAGTGAACAGCCTCCCCAGTGTACCCATAGTGAAATCAGGCTTAAAGTGACCTGTGGCGCCCCCCTGTGGATGGATCTTGGTGGGGGTGCTTGGACCCCTTCTTGGGGTCTCCTCCAAGCCAGCCATGCCGACCATGGGCACCCAAAACCCCCATGTGTGAGTGAACAGCCTCCCCAGTGTACCCATAGTGAAATCAGGCTTAAAGTGACCTGTGGCGCCCCCCTGTGGATGGATCTTGGTGGGGGTGCTTGGACCCCTTCTTGGGGTCTCCCCCAAGCCAGCCATGCCGGCCATGGGCACCCAAAACCCCCATGTGTGAGTGAACAGCCTCCCCAGTGTACCCATAGTGAAATCAGGCTTAAAGTGACCTGTGGCGCCCCCCTGTGGATGGATCTTGGTGGGGGTGCTTGGACCCCTTCTTGGGGTCTCCTCCAAGCCAGCCATGCCGACCATGGGCACCCAAAACCCCCATGTGTGAGTGAACAGCCTCCCCAGTGTACCCATAGTGAAATCAGGCTTAAAGTGACCTGTGGCGCCCCCCTGTGGATGGATCTTGGTGGGGGTGCTTGGACCCCTTCTTGGGGTCTCCTCCAAGCCAGCCATGCCGACCATGGGCACCCAAAACCCCCATGTGTGAGTGAACAGCCTCCCCAGTGTACCCATAGTGAAATCAGGCTTAAAGTGACCTGTGGCGCCCCCCTGTGGATGGATCTTGGTGGGGGTGCTTGGACCCCTTCTTGGGGTCTCCCCCAAGCCAGCCATGCCGGCCATGGGCACCCAAAACCCCCATGTGTGAGTGAACAGCCTCCCCAGTGTACCCATAGTGAAATCAGGCTTAAAGTGACCTGTGGCGCCCCCCTGTGGATGGATCTTGGTGGGGGTGCTTGGACCCCTTCTTGGGGTCTCCTCCAAGCCAGCCATGCCGACCATGGGCACCCAAAACCCCCATGTGTGAGTGAACAGCCTCCCCAGTGTACCCATAGTGAAATCAGGCTTAAAGTGACCTGTGGCGCCCCCCTGTGGATGGATCTTGGTGGGGGTGCTTGGACCCCTTCTTGGGGTCTCCCCCAAGCCAGCCATGCCGGCCATGGGCACCCAAAACCCCCATGTGTGAGTGAACAGCCTCCCCAGTGTACCCATAGTGAAATCAGGCTTAAAGTGACCTGTGGCGCCCCCCTGTGGATGGATCTTGGTGGGGGTGCTTGGACCCCTTCTTGGGGTCTCCTCCAAGCCAGCCATGCCGACCATGGGCACCCAAAACCCCCATGTGTGAGTGAACAGCCTCCCCAGTGTACCCATAGTGAAATCAGGCTTAAAGTGACCTGTGGCGCCCCCCTGTGGATGGATCTTGGTGGGGGTGCTTGGACCCCTTCTTGGGGTCTCCTCCAAGCCAGCCATGCCGACCATGGGCACCCAAAACCCCCATGTGTGAGTGAACAGCCTCCCCAGTGTACCCATAGTGAAATCAGGCTTAAAGTGACCTGTGGCGCCCCCCTGTGGATGGATCTTGGTGGGGGTGCTTGGACCCCTTCTTGGGGTCTCCCCCAAGCCAGCCATGCCGGCCATGGGCACCCAAAACCCCCATGTGTGAGTGAACAGCCTCCCCAGTGTACCCATAGTGAAATCAGGCTTAAAGTGACCTGTGGCGCCCCCCTGTGGATGGATCTTGGTGGGGGTGCTTGGACCCCTTCTTGGGGTCTCCTCCAAGCCAGCCATGCCGACCATGGGCACCCAAAACCCCCATGTGTGAGTGAACAGCCTCCCCAGTGTACCCATAGTGAAATCAGGCTTAAAGTGACCTGTGGCGCCCCCCTGTGGATGGATCTTGGTGGGGGTGCTTGGACCCCTTCTTGGGGTCTCCTCCAAGCCAGCCATGCCGACCATGGGCACCCAAAACCCCCATGTGTGAGTGAACAGCCTCCCCAGTGTACCCATAGTGAAATCAGGCTTAAAGTGACCTGTGGCGCCCCCCTGTGGATGGATTCGGCTGTGGGTGCTTGGACCCCTTCTCGGGGTCCCCCCCAAGCCAGCCATGCCGGCCATGGGCACCCAAAACCCCCATGTGTGAGTGAACAGCCTCCCCAGTGTACCCATAGTGAAATCAGGCTTAAAGTGACCTGTGGCGCCCCCCTGTGGATGGATTCGGCTGTGGGTGCTTGGACCCCTTCTCGGGGTCCCCCCCAAGCCAGCCATGCCGGCCATGGGCACCCAAAACCCCCATGTGTGAGTGAACAGCCTCCCCTGTGTCCCCATAGTGAAATCCGGCATAAAGTGACCTGTGGCGCCCCCCTGTGGATGGATTCGGCTGTGGGTGCTTGGACCCCTTCTTGGGGTCTCCTCCAAGCCAGCCATGCCGACCATGGGCACCCAAAACCCCCATGTGTGAGTGAACAGCCTCCCCTGGGTACCCATAGTGAAATCAGGCTTAAAATGACATGTGGCGCCCCCCTGTGGATAGATCCGGCTGTGGGTGCTTGGACCCCTTCTTGGGGTCCCCCCCAAGCCATCCATGCCGACCATGGGCACCCCAAACCCCCATGTGTGAGTGAACAGCCTCCCCTGGGTACCCATAGTGAAATCAGGCTTAAAATGACATGTGGCGCCCCCCTGTGGATAGATCCGGCTGTGGGTGCTTGGACCCCTTCTTGGGGTCCCCCCCAAGCTGGCCATGCCTTCAATGGGCACCCAAAACCCCCATGTGTGAGTGAACAGCCTCCCCTGGGTACCCATAGTGAAATCCGGCCTAAAGTGACATGTGGCGCCCCCCTGTGGATGGATCCGGCTGTGGGGTCTTGGACCCCTTCTTGGGGTCCCCCCCAAGCCAGCCATGCCGACCATGGGCACCCAAAACCCCCATGTGTGAGTGAAAAGCCTCCCCTGGGTCCCCATAGTGAAATCCGGCCTACAATGACCTGTGGCGCCCCCCTGTGGATGGATCCGGCTGTGGGGTCTTGGACCCCTTCTTGGGGTCCCCCCCAAGCCAGCCATGCCGACCAAGGGCACCCAAAACCCCCATGTGTGAGTGAAAAGCCTCCCCTGGGTCCCCATAGTGAAATCAGGCTTAAAGTGACCTGTGGCGCCCCCCTGTGGATGGATCTTGGTGGGGGTGCTTGGACCCCTTCTTGGGGTCTCCTCCAAGCCAGCCATGCCGACCAAGGGCACCCAAAACCCCCATGTGTGAGTGAACAGCCTCCCCAGTGTACCCCTAGTGAAATCCGGCCTAAAGTGACCTGTGGCGCCCCCCTGTGGATGGATTCGGCTGTGGGTGCTTGGACCCCTTCTTGGGGTCTCCCCCAAGCCAGCCATGCCGACCATGGGCACCCAAAACCCCCATGTGTGAGTGAACAGCCTCCCCTGGGTCCCCATAGTGAAATCCGGCCTAAAATGACCTGTGGCGCCCCCCTGTGGATGGATCTGGATGGGGGTGCTTGGACCCCTTCTTGGGGTCTCCTCCAAGCCAGCCATGCCGACCATGGGCACCCAAAACCCCCATGTGTGAGTGAACAGCCTCCCCTGGGTCCCCATAGTGAAATCCGGCCTAAAATGACCTGTGGCGCCCCCCTGTGGATGGATCTGGATGGGGGTGCTTGGACCCCTTCTTGGGGTCTCCTCCAAGCCAGCCATGCCGACCATGGGCACCCAAAACCCCCATGTGTGAGTGAACAGCCTCCCCTGGGTCCCCATAGTGAAATCCGGCCTAAAGTGACCTGTGGCGCCCCCCTGTGGAGGGATCTGGATGGGGGTGCTTGGACCCCTTCTTGGGGTCACCCCCAAGCCGGCCATGGGCACCCAAAACCCCCATTTGTGAGTTAAGATCATCCCCTGGTTCCCCTAGTGAAATCAGGCTTAAAATGACATGTGGCGCCCCCCTGTGGATGGATCCGGGTGTGGGGTCTTGGACCCACTCTTGGGGTCACCCCCAAGCCGGCCAAGGGCACCCAAAACCCCCATGTGTGAGGTAATAGCCTCCCCTGGTTCTCCTAGTGTCCGCCGGCGGTTTACCATATGGGGGTGTCTGACCACCAACCCAATCCGAGAAAAGTGCATCAAAATCGGCCTTCCGGGAGCCAGGAGTCGGTCCCTGGTTCTCCTAATGTCAACCGGATGATTTCCATATGGGGGTGTCTGACCACCAACCCAATCCGAGAAAAGTGCATCAAAATCGGCCTTCCGGGAGCCAGGAGTCGGTCCCTGGTTCTCCTGGTGTCAACCGGATGGTTTCCATATGGGGGTGTCTGACCACCAACCCAATCCGAGAAAAGTGCATCAAAATCGGCCTTCCGGGAGCCAGGAGTCGGTCCCTGGTTCTCCTAATGTCAACCGGATGATTTCCATATGGGGGTGTCTGACCACCAACCCAATCCGAGAAAAGTGCATCAAAATCGGCCTTCCGGGAGCCAGGAGTCGGTCCCTGGTTCTCCTAATGTCAACCGGATGATTTCCATATGGGGGTGTCTGACCACCAACCCAATCCGAGAAAAGTGCATCAAAATCGGCCTTCCGGGAGCCAGGAGTCGGTCCCTGGTTCTCCTAATGTCAACCGGATGATTTCCATATGGGGGTGTCTGACCACCAACCCAATCCGAAAAAAGTGCATCAAAATCGGCCTTCCGGGAGCCAGGAGTCGGTCCCTGGTTCTCCTGGTGTCAACCGGATGGTTTCCATATGGGGGTGTCTGACCACCAACCCAATCCGAGAAAAGTGCATCAAAATCGGCCTTCCGGGAGCCAGGAGTCGGTCCCTGGTTCTCCTAATGTCAACCGGATGATTTCCATATGGGGGTGTCTGACCACCAACCCAATCCGAGAAAAGTGCATCAAAATCGGCCTTCCGGGAGCCAGGAGTCGGTCCCTGGTTCTCCTGTTGTCAACCGGATGATTTCCATATGGGGGTGTCTGACCACCAACCCAATCCGAGAAAAGTGCATCAAAATCGGCCTTCCGGGAGCCAGGAGTCGGTCCCTGGTTCTCCTGTTGTCAACCGGATGATTTCCATATGGGGGTGTCTGACCACCAACCCAATCCGAGAAAAGTGCATCAAAATCGGCCTTCCGGGAGCCAGGAGTCGGTCCCTGGTTCTCCTAATGTCAACCGGATGATTTCCATATGGGGGTGTCTGACCACCAACCCAATCCGAGAAAAGTGCATCAAAATCGGCCTTCCGGGAGCCAGGAGTCGGTCCCTGGTTCTCCTAATGTCAACCGGATGATTTCCATATGGGGGTGTCTGACCACCAACCCAATCCGAGAAAAGTGCATCAAAATCGGCCTTCCGGGAGCCAGGAGTCGGTCCCTGGTTCTCCTGTTGTCAACCGGATGATTTCCATATGGGGGTGTCTGACCACCAACCCAATCCGAGAAAAGTGCATCAAAATCGGCCTTCCGGGAGCCAGGAGTCGGTCCCTGGTTCTCCTGTTGTCAACCGGATGATTTCCATATGGGGGTGTCTGACCACCAACCCAATCCGAGAAAAGTGCATCAAAATCGGCCTTCCGGGAGCCAGGAGTCGGTCCCTGGTTCTCCTGTTGTCAACCGGATGATTTCCATATGGGGGTGTCTGACCACCAACCCAATCCGAGAAAAGTGCATCAAAATCGGCCTTCCGGGAGCCAGGAGTCGGTCCCTGGTTCTCCTGTTGTCAACCGGATGATTTCCATATGGGGGTGTCTGACCACCAACCCAATCCGAGAAAAGTGCATCAAAATCGGCCTTCCGGGAGCCAGGAGTCGGTCCCTGGTTCTCATAGTGTCAACCGGATGGTTTCCATATGGGGGTGTCTGACCACCAACCCAATCCGAAAAAAGTGCATCAAAATCGGCCTTCCGGGAGCCAGGAGTCGGTCCCTGGTTCTCATAGTGTCAACCGGATGGTTTCCATATGGGGGTGTCTGACCACCAACCCAATCCGAAAAAAGTGCATCAAAATCGGCCTTCCGGGAGCCAGGAGTCGGTCCCTGGTTCTCATAGTGTCAACCGGATGGTTTCCATATGGGGGTGTCTGACCACCAACCCAATCCGAAAAAAGTGCATCAAAATCGGCCTTCCGGGAGCCAGGAGTCGGTCCCTGGTTCTCCTGTTGTCAACCGGATGATTTCCATATGGGGGTGTCTGACCACCACCCCAATCCGAAAAAAGTGCATCAAAATCGGCCTCCGTGAGCCAGGAGTCGGTCCCTGGTTCTCCTGGTGTCCGCCGGCGGACAACCATGTTGGGGTGTCTGACCACCAACCCAATCCGAGAAAAGTGCATCAAAATCGGCCTTCCGTGAGGCAGGAGTCGGTCCCTGGTTCTCCTGTTGTCAACCGGATGATTTCCATATGGGGGTGTCTGACCACCACCCCAATCCGAAAAAAGTGCATCAAATCGGCCTTCCGTGAGGCAGGAGTCGGTCCCTGGTTCTCCTGGTGTCCGCCGGCGGACAACCATGTTGGGGTGTCTGACCCACAACCCAATCCGACCAAGTGCACCCAAATCGGCCTTCCGTGAGCCAGGAGTCGGTCTCTGGTTCTCCCATCGGCCGCCGGCGGTCTTCCATGTGGGGGTGTCTGACCCACAACCCAATCCGACCAAGAGCACCCATGTCGGCCTTGTGTGAGTCAGGAGCCGTTCCCCCTGGTTCTCATTTGGGTTACCATGCACGAAGGGACATAGTGCAATTTCGGCCGATTTTTCCGATTTTTTCAAATAATGTTTAAAAATACTTCCCGATGAGCTAGAGGTCCCAAATTTGGTCTATTATCCTCTTTTATGATGAACTTCCATTACCTAAAAGGGTTTTTCTTAACTCGTATAGGAACATCAACCGTTCTGACCCCTATTTTTTT
>NW_028156903.1:0-10829 GCF_964263955.1 Coregonus lavaretus
AGAGAGAGAGAGAGAGAGAGAGAGAGAGAGAGAGAGAGAGAGACACAGAGAGAGAGAGAGAGAGAGACACAGAGAGAGAGACACACACACACAGAGAGAGAGAGACACACACAGAGAGAGAGAGAGACACAGAGAGAGAGAGACAGAGAGAGAGAGAGAGACACAGAGAGAGAGACACAGAGAGAGAGAGACACAGAGAGAGAGAGAGAGACACAGAGAGAGAGAGACACAGAGAGAGAGACACAGAGAGAGAGAGAGAGAGACACAGAGAGAGAGAGACACAGAGAGAGAGAGAGAGAGACACAGACAGAGAGAGAGAGAGAGAGAGAGAGAGACAGAGAGAGAGAGAGAGACACACACAGAGACACAGAGAGAGAGAGAGACACAGAGAGAGAGAGAGAGAGAGAGAGAGAGAGACACAGAGAGAGAGAGAGACACAGAGAGACACACAGAGAGAGAGAGAGAGAGAGAGAGAGAGACAGAGAGAGACACAGAGAGAGAGAGAGACACAGACACACACAGGGAGAGAAACATTCACATACACACACATATTTTCTGACAGACAGTGGCACAAAGACACAAACACAGGCAGTTGTGCACATGGACAAAAGCAATCACACACTCCTTGGTGTCAGGTCACTCTGCCCTTGGTGCTCAGTGACTCGGTCAGTTAATGACGTGTGAACCGCTTACGGCCTGTCCAACAAAAAGGCTCACACACACACACACACACATTACAAACATATTCCTGTCACGGGGATGAGCGTAGGTAAAAAGTGAATCATGTGTTAAGTGATGAGTATTCCATTCCTCTCTCTATGTAACTGTAGCTGGCCAGAGAAATCTTGAGAAAAGAGGATTAGTGTTAGTACTTCCTTCCTAGGTATCATATGGATGGGATTCATCTATGGTCTCATACAACCATGATGGAACTCCCAACCCCTCATACACACACACACACAATACTAGATCAATTGGAAATTTGAGCTATACATATCAAATGCCTCCCTGCAGTTTCTATGTCCGAACTCAACTCAAAACCAATCAAAAAATGTCATGAACTCAACTCAAAACCAATCAAAAAATGTCATTCTCCAGTGTCACTTTGTTTAGATGTTGAAATCAAGTGGCCTACCTGGATAAGAATATGCTTATTTCTCAGAATGAGAACAAGTTGCCAATTCCTTAAATAAATGCGTATGTTTATGCTCATTGCACCTTTATAAAACCAGACAGTCTGTGGCTAAAATGCTGCTAGCAGTACGTGGTACTCCGCGTGACAGAAACTGCGCATTCATTTTCCACAATCGTGTTCATTGATACACATATTTTAGTAGGGTCTGATATGTTCTAAGATTTGGGCGTTGAGACATAAAAAGGGTATCAATAGAAATGTTAAATTGATTCTTCAGGATTTTGGCAATGAGGCAATTTATCTACTTCCCCAGAGTCAGATGAACTTGTGGATACTATTTTAATGTCTTTATGTCCAGTATGAAGCAGGTTAGAGATAGTTTTGGCCACTAGGATCTCACTAGCTCGTGCTTGTTCTGCCCACTATGATTAATTTTCTCCCAAAGAAACGACAGGCTCTGGTCTATCTTGGGTTAGTAAAAAAAATATTTGGTATCCCTTTAAGTTCTCTATTATGGAACAGACACACCGAGAAATCTGACTGCTGATAGGAACTATCACAGTAGGAGGCTGTTCCTTCTCTTGCTAGAACAGAAGACGTCCCTGCTGTGTACCGACCTCGTACTGACAAACCTGCCGTTTCTACTTGTAGAATCTTAATGCTCGTCAGTGGCCGAGAACTTGGCTATGAGCCAATCAAAGAGCATGAACCTTCACGTGGGGGAGCCGACAGAAGTGAAAAGAAAAAGATGGCCTCTTCCTGGTGTAATCCACAAAGATGGCCTCTTCCTGGTGTAATCCACTCCCCTTTCATCTCAAGGGTTATAACAAACAATACAACTGCATAAGACATTTTCTAGAGCAAGTCTTTACATATAGCTAAGGAGTTTTATTCTTAAAATATTTTTTTGTTAGGTTCAGTTTGATAATGTGCACCTGCTCATTAGTTAGCGAACATTAGCTTGCTAACTGAGCAAGGCAGTCACACACTTCATAAGAAATGAATGGGGTGGTAAGTGCAGCACAAAGCACCATGCCTCACACACAGTGACAGACTGACATACAGTCAAACTCAAATCATTCACATACTGTATGACATAGAAACATGAACACACAAACACGTTGAGACGATAAAACACACACACAAACACACACACAATAAATTATTAACTTGCTGTCCCATGTTCACAATCTCACACATGCATGCCCTCTCTCAAACCCAGCCAGGTCACCCGCGATACAAGTCAGTATTCGACGTCCATCCAGTCTGAGGACGTCGGGCGATGACTCGGAAACCGGCCACTCCCACTCACTCTCTCACACAGCAGCTGCAGTCAAATAAGTATGTTGCCATGTCGACGGCCAGGCTTGTTTTGTCCTGTGCTGCTCTTCAGATAACAGCTGTTATCAACTGTATTCAGTTACTATGGTAACACCATATCACACGGGGTGTGTGTGTGTGTGTGTGTGTGTTGGGGTGGGAAGAGGGGTCGACCGGTTACAGTAAAGCTAGCTGTACATCTGGCCAACTCTGGAAATGTAGGTACCGTTGCTTTACTTGCTTATTACATGTGAATTCAAATTCAGAGCATGTCGGGAGTGTGTTGGAGGCCGTTGTTTGAAATTCTCCCTGAGAATTTGATTGTTTAATACTTCACAACAGAAAGCAATAAAGAAGAACACAAATACCTTTTAAATAGAGGTTTAAACTAATGGGAAAGTATTTGAAACTTAAATAAAAGTCCTACAGTCTGTCTTTATACCGATAGTTACCATGGCTACTTTGGCTTTCTGAGAGAATGTAAGAAGGGGTTTCTTAAATGTATTTACTAGTCTGTTACACAGTAATTATATAGGTTAATACACTGGTAGTTACTGCTAGTTACCATGGCTACTTTGGCTTTCTGAGAGAATGTAAGAAGAGGTTTCTTAAATGTATTTACTAGTCTGTTACACAGTAATTATATAGGTTAATACACTGGTAGTTACTGCGTTATTTTGGCTATGTATATAGAATGGCTGTTTATAATGTTTAGGAAACACTACTATACTAAGTTACTATCACCAAAGCCTAATATCTCTAGGCGTAATCAAACAAAAGCTTGGCTGCATTTGGGTTCTCACGGACAGGTGTGTATCCTGTGGGTGGGAAGGTTTGCATGTAGTTTCAGTTTAAAACCTAAAATCAACAACACATGCACAGTCACCCACACACACGTGCTTATGTGGTGAAATAGCTAACCGTGTCATTGTGTGAATGTGGTGTGTATCGCTTGAACCAGAGCACACTTTGTATGCCTGTCTGCTAGCGCTTGCCAAGCGCTTGTGCGTGAGAGACAGCCAGTGCCTGCGTGTCAGTGACCGCACCAGGCAGCAGTAGGTCATGCAAGATCCTAGCTCTAAGCTGCCATGGGTACAGCACTTCCTGGTTTGAGCTGTTTCAACCAATGAGAAGGCTAGGTTTGGGAGCAGAAAGAGCACACTCACTCTATTGCAGGAACTAAACGTGTCATAACAATGACACCCAAAGAAGAACTGAGATACGGGAAGTCGGGAACCAAAACGACTCAGTCAGTTAATCATTACAACACACACACACATACTGAAACAGATCAATCAAACAGCATACCTTTCTCATATCAAAGCATTCCTGTCTTAATACTGTAAATATAATCTCAGCTCTATTAGGCTACTTTCACACAGAACGTAGAACAGGAGGAACCACTATAACAAAATAAAAACACTTACTGAAATTTTAGCCTGATTTGATCATGATCCGGATTGCAGTAAAGCCTCTCCAATTGTTCCTGCGAATCATCCGCCACACTTTGCCAGCTTTGAGTATCACTCCTGCGGATCTGCCAGTGGTAGGGCAGCACAGTATGGTGGTAAGCACAGTCACTCCCGTACACACACAATCCCTGCAGGAAATCCACGCAGATCGAAACCGCGTCGGCTTGGTGTGTGTGGTACTGGAGCTGGGTTAGCAGTTCAAAAACTAGATCCAGGGAGGCCTCTTCGCTTTTATCCTGAAATATCTCGCTTTTGTCGGCCTGAAGACTGGGGGTGTTCATACTGTCTTTGATGGTGAGACAATCTGGCCCCCGCAAGGCTTTAGAGGCGAAGAGGTCCGACATCTTGTTGCCCCCCTGGCTTGGAGGGGTTACTAGAGGGGTATCTGGTGTGGGGGGTGCCGCCACCACGTCGCGTGCCCGAGGGGTACATTTGAGCTGGAATCTGCGCTCGTTAGTGTCTATTGTCACGCGCTGGAGATCTACCGGCACCTTGGTTACCCCCCTCTCGGTCTCCTCCAACTCGGCGGCGGTGTCCGCCATTTCTGTGTCCGTGTCGCCGGTAATCATAGCCGTTACACCGGTTGCTCCCGAGTCTTTCAGGCACACAGGCCCACCAATCCGTGCCTGTTTGACCACCGCCGCAGTGCACAGGTTCCCCGCTGTCCTTGCCGGAGGGTTCCGGGGAACAAACACCCCGTCTCCAGTAACAAGTGCATCTGTACTCAGTAATGTGGTCAGGATAGGGTCCTGGAGCGCACGGAGGCATTTTGATTCCAGTTTCCTCTGTCCTTTTTTCTTTTTGAAATAGGGCTTCACTAACGGGATTTTATCGGTAAGTCTAATCGATTGTTCCGTGAATTCCCGGTCTCTCATACTCATATCCAGAGCGAGTCCCGTTCCACCGTCCAGGACCTTATCGATTGAGGCTGTCGGTTTCTGCAAGATATGCAAAGTTTTATCCATGGTGGCCAGGGGCACTCCTAAAACCCGACAGTCCTGAAAGAGAAGGAAATAAATGATAAGAGAGAGAGAGCGTGTGAGAGAAATAACACACCTAAAATGTAACTTATGCCTCATAGGTTTCGAAAGTCCTGGGCATGTGTCATTAGATAACAAACGTGTTTGTCAGCCCCTTGACAGAGTTAATAACCATTGCGTTTTATTGGCTCATAAACAATAAACCTAATCTTGGAAACCAATCGTTTATTTTCCTGGGTAATGCTAAAAAGATAAAACTAGTGAAACGGGAAGTGTCCTGCTCACCATAGCCCTTAAGTCTATAAGCTAGACTGAATAGAAACTATGTGGGAAAATGTCTCCCAAATTTAGAAACAGTTTGCTTTTATTATTTTCAGTCAATGACGAGCGTCATGATGCAGCTACAGTGCGTAGGCTATTGCCTACTGCGCGATACAATCCTTTTCCAACTGTAACAAAACGTTCTCGAAAGAGTATTTTGATCACCGGAGGCGGATACACGGGGTCTACGGTATACGTGCAAGTTACAAATCGCTGCTCGAGCAAGTTTGCACGTAGGCCTACGACCTCAGTTAAAGCGATCCACCGACACACACCGGGGGAAGGGGGGAAGGGGGACTGCGGCGAACAGCACAAAGACTCGACCCAGCCAATGCATTCGCTGGTTGTAACGATCACCAAAAGGCCTTCATCTTCTATATAAATACCTATAGGTCTTAACCTAGCCTACGATTAGAATGACACGGTGTTATTACTAACAGATTTCCGCATACACATTAGGTTTATGCGCAAATACCCGCATTTCAGCAGGTTTAATCCGAGAAAACACGGTGGGTGTTTGACATCAACTACATTGCAGCCGAGCTGCGCAACATAGCAGAATGCTATATAATTTCTAAATTGTAATAACTCCCTTCCAAGTGTCATGAAGATCTGTTGCGCTGCGCAAAATGACTGCAATATAGTCGATCTCCAACACACACATACTGCATTGGTGCCCCGGCTGGCTGGGTGATTTATTATAGCGTTGCTTTCACTGAGCCCGTTTACAATACAGAGCGTCCAGACATATCCTATTCCTACCTGCGTATAATCCGTTCTCTCTCTTCCGTGCTGTTATCTTCTTCGCAACGTAATCCTTGTCCGGTCATGAATGTATAGATATGTCGTCCTAAGCGATCTGCGTTTGGCCTGATGGTTCGGTGCTGTGGCAATGCGTGACAAACCGGCTGTCTGTCGTTCTCCACTGGGCTCAGTTCCGCCGACTCCTGTGGTGGATAGAGGCAGCTGTTGCAGGGAACGCTCAGTCCTCTCAGCCACTCACGCCGCTCCTGCACCCCGGTCGAGGGGCGGGACTTGGCATCAAAGGAGAAGAGAGAGAGAGAGAGAGAGAGAGAGACGTCTCTTTATTCTTTTGAAACTTCTGAGTGTAATGTTTACTGTTAATATTTATTGTTTATTTCACTTTTGTTTACTATCTACTTCACTTGCTTGGGCAATGTTAACATACGTTTCCCATGCCAATAAAGCCCTTAAATTGAAAATTGAAATTAAGAGAGAGAGAGAGAGAGAGAGAGAGGGGAGTAGGAATAGGAATAGGAATAAACGAAACTGGTGTGTCATAGCGGGAGGTAAAGCAGAAAGTTGTGCTGTGTATGGAAACGTTAGACGCCTGACCAGTAGTAGTACACGTACTACATGTGTTTACAGTAAAATAGATGGTCTCACCCCTCCTGTCCTTGTTTTACCAGAAGTTAGGTTTTTGTCATACTGATTGACTAACTGTGACGGGTTTCGGGTTGTTTGCATATTCAAACAGCATTTACAGTAGGCCTATAGGAGGAGGGGATAAAACAAACACGTGCGGTAAATTGCCCTGTGACAGGACACGGAGTCAGAGGCATCATGCCCGGTTTAAAAAAATCTCAAATGTTCATTTAATATTTTGTTTGTCTGTAATTCTACTAGCCATCTAGCAATGTTATGAAGTTGTCTTTAGCCAGCCCAGATAGGTGCCCAATACCCCAACCTCACAACTAGCTACCAAGAAGCCATTTCAGGCTATCAATCACGTTAGAGTCGCTAGCTTGTCTTAACTATCTTAGCTGGCATGTCTGTTGGCAAGGTTGGTAGACTTTAGAAAAGCAAGCAATTACTAAATGTCAGTGGCAGGTAGAGCCCCACCTGTTTTGAGCCCCACCTTTCTAGCTAAATATATATATATATATATATATATATATATATATATATAAAAAAAAAATTTTGAGTTAATAAAGCCGCATACAAACTTGGTCTTTTTCTTTTGCTTTCTTGAGTAAGGCAGCTCCAAAATGCAGGTTTTTCAGCGCTTTCTGTGGTGGTGGTGGTGGTGGTGGTGGGGCAACCGGCAGAAAATACGGAGCGTAGGGGTTGGTAATGTTCTCTAGTTGCGCCATGATTGGCTCAGTGTTCTGTCACTCATGGGGACATTATGTCACTGCCAAATCTAAGGGTAGAGCTTGAAAATTCAAGCCCCTTGGGTGCTGCCATAGAGTTACATAAGAAGTGCCCATCCAAGAAGGCTGAAGGTCATTGGCCACAGATAAATGACGGTCAAATCATGTTATATCTACAGCAACTTTGATTGGACTGATCATGTCAACATCATACTTTCTAAATCTTAGCTAGCAGTCATCATCATGAATCCAGTCGACAATCTACTGGCAAATCCTTTTTAATCCTTGACATATGAAGATAAATAATGAAGAGAAATTATAGATAAAATGTATCGGTGCTCATCGGCCATTGGACATAAACATTACACAACAAGTTGGAAATCACAAATTCAACAATGAGTGGTTTGGAAGGAATCAGTAGCTAACTGAAAGCATTGCAAAAGCAATCACTAGCCTTCTATTCAGTGGAGAGGGTGCGTGGTCCAAGTCTGGGTTTAAGGGTCTCTTTTCCAACATTCAACATTGGCCATGGTGTCAATCAGCATGATTTCTGCCGCGCTCAAAACAACTGGAAACTCAGAACTCTCTCTCTCTCTCTCTCTCTCTCTCTCTCTCTCTCTCTCTCTCTCTCTCTGTCTGTCTGTCTGTCTGTCTGTCTGTCTGTCTGTCCCTCGCTCTCTGTCTCTCTCGCTCTCTGTCTGTCTATCTGTCCATCTCTCTCTCGCGTCTGACTGCCCCCCCCCCCTCTCTCGCTCTCGCTCTCGCTCTCTCTCTCTCACACACACACCTTGCACTTAAAGGCAAGGTTTACCCATTTTGAATGTTAAATTGATTTTGTGCATCTCTGAGTGATGTTCTATCGATTCCCTGGGTAATTTCATGTTTTCATGTGTATCTGAGTTATTGGCGTTCAAGCAGGCAGAAATCCGGCCGGTATGACGTAGCACCGTGATAAAGTTGCTCTCACTACACTGGAAGTTAATAGGAATACGACTTTTAGATCGCGAAAACGTCTATCATTCATTTCAGATTTCAATACTGGCCGATGTCATAAGTCGGGAGGATGTCTTCTCTCGAATGAGCCATTGATCATATTTCTGCGATATTCCAACCTCGAGAAATGTGTAATTTAACAGAGGGTCTAGCACATTCTTCCTATGTGTCTGCCTCGTTAGTCCAGGATGCATTGCATGGTGCTGTTGCCAGAGATATTATAGAAAGGAGAATCCAATGGATGAAGGAACGTGTAACGCCCCACCCAGCAGACTGTTGACCAATCACGTTCACGTTGTCATGCTGCATCATGCGGTTGCTAAACTAATCGGCACGCAATCCCTTCTCAAAGTCAGTGTATATGTCGAGAAACGTGCCTATTTTCCTCAAAAGTACGTAATGTCATGATTCCAAAGCTATACGATACTACAGATAGCAAGTTAATTATCTCACATTTCGGAAAAGATATGTAATGTTGTACTTCTTGTTGACAAAATTTGTGCTAATGTTGGGTTTTTGAGCTAGCGCCAAAATAGACTCTTATTCACTCCTTGAAGGAGAGTGCTCCTTGTCCCATAATCGCCCAGAATGCACCGCGCGGCCCATTGACATAGCATGGGCAATGTTTCCCACCTCCTCAAAAGTATATCTGCAGTTGCGAATGTTAGACTCCACTCTGTGAGGCACATCGATCTGCAGGTTGAACATGGTGAGATTGTGGACTCCTAAATTGATAGTACAGTTTGTTTAGGTAATTTTACAGCTAACTAGCTACTTTACATGCTGATATTGTCTTTGGTATTATTGTGTGTAGCTACAGTATGTTTGCTAGCTAGCTAGCTACCTATCTAGCTAGCCAGCCAGCCCATAGAGAGAGCATTGCATTGTGGATTTTGTAGTCGACTTGAGCTGCAACAGATTTCCACAACGATTTTCCATGTTGCTACCAACCTTATTATAACGGCAAAATGAAACATTTGTGCACAATACATTTTGTTCTCACATATTAGTGTTATTTAACACTGTAAATTAATGGAATGAGTGGTTTTGGGTGGATTTTTCCTTTAACAGAGCAACAATTTAACAGAGCGTGTAAAACAACCGCTCAGACAGACGATGCCTTCAATGCTGTCAACAGATTCCATAATACATCAATTACAGCTCTGTCTCACCTTTTAATGGCGAGGAGGTGACGCAAGTGAATGATTGGTTGGTTACACACCTAGGCCTGCATGTTTCCAGCATTCCACCCAAACCAACATGCGTAACATCCTGTTGTTTGCGTTCTGACATGTCTCTATATTGGGCTTATGAAAAAAAATGTTTGACTGCCTACACGTCTGACACACAAAGTGTATCTCCCACCCAACTTACAATTTTTACATTTTACATGTACATTTTAGAAGATGCTGTCATCCAGAGCTAATACGCTTTTATTGGGCTAATGTGTTATGGATGAAACACTTTCGTTATAATTTTCCCTCTACACATCCTACCATTTATTTGTATTATAATGGTATAATCTGATTTGAGTTGAGAGTGAAGTCTTGAGTTGCGTGCGGTAGTCCATGACTCATGAGGTGAATGGACAAAAGCTGAAGAACATGCGCACATCTAGGTACTTTTTGCCGGTGCTGGAGTTGTAGGTGAATTCATGGAAAACAGAAAGGAAAACGCTGCATACTGCTTCTCATGCTCCCAGGTGATTTATTTATAACAATGTTTCCACCCTTAGGTCTTCATCAGGCATCCATGGATGAGGCGAATGGGTCATGGTGACCTTGTCTGACCCGGGAAAAGGCAGGACATTTTCAACTACTGTTTGTTTCCACAATGTTTCCACTAGTAACAGTCACGGCAGGTGGAAATATTATCTTACCTGAGTCAGTGTGAACTTTGTCACGCAGGTTGTGAGCGATAAAGCGATGGTTGAAAAAGCTGGTGCCACTGTCTATGCATCAAAGATGACGGTTAGATGTACCTTTGAACCCTGATGAGGCCTCACTCACCATGCCTAACGTGAGTCCAGGAGCGGTGTGTGTGTCTGTTGGGGGATGGGGGAACATCTGAGACTGTGTTATTGATAGTAATGGCAGAAGATGCTATAGGAGACACCATCCAGGAACCAGGCCCTGTTGGAGGTTCCCTTTACCCATGGCAGCACCACATGCAGTCCTCAGATCTATTCACCCTGTTAGGAATGTGTGGATCACTGAAAGGGTATACCCTCACTCACCAACACAAGCACTCAGTAACACACACACACACACACTGAGCTAGTCAGTCAGGTTACATGGAAACACATAACTTTGACAGAGTCACTACATTTACATTTTACATTTACATTTTAGTCATTTAGCAGACGCTCTTATCCAGAGCGACTTACAGTTAGTGAATACATATTTTTTTATACTGGCCCCCCGTGGGAATTGAACCCACAACCCTGGCGTTGCAAACGCCATGCTCTATCAACTGAGCTACATCCCTGCCGGCC
>NW_028156902.1:0-59624 GCF_964263955.1 Coregonus lavaretus
TAGGCAAGGCCAGAAGCAAATAACTAAACTGGGATATGACTAAAGAGTTAATTTTTCCACATATAGACAGGTATTTTCCTTTCCACGGTAGCAACATCTTTTCTATTTTTGCTAACTTTCTATAAAAATGTATTGTAATGAGATCATTTATTTATTTCGGGACATGAATACCGAGTATGTCCACTTCACCGTCAGACCATTTTATTGGTAAACTACACGGTAATGTAAAAGTTGTATTTTTTAGTGACCCAATACGTAATATAGTACACTTATCATAATTTGGTTGTAATCCGGAGAGGTTAGGAAAAGTATCTAGATCATCTGTGAGGCTGTGGAGGGATCCAAATTGTGGATTTAAAAGAAAACATGAATCATCAGCGTACAATGACACCTTTGTTTTTATGCCCTGGATTTCTAGGCCCCATTTCTTTCTTTAGCAGCCCTGGGGGGAAAATAAATACTATTTTTATGCCATCTAAGGGGTGTATATTCTATTTATATTGGCAAATGTAACTTGCAACATGGCCTTTAAAAAGGATATTACTTTTCTATGTCCACCTATTTCTCTCTCTGCCTCTATCTACCTCTATCTTTCCCTCTCTACTTCTATCAAACTCCTCTCACTCTCCCAACCCTCCTGCTGTCACTCCCGTCCCTCTTCCTGTCCCCTCTTTCTCCCTCCCCATCCTTCAGCCATTCTTCCACTCTCTCACTCTCTCACTCTCTCTTTCTCTCTCTCGGTCCTCTGATGTTTCAATCAATGAAATTGCTTCTATTTTCAGTGAGAGTGCTTGGCCAAAACATGCAGCCTTGGTCTCCACAAGGACACATATAGAGATGGAGACAGATGGTGAGAGGGAGAAAATAGAGAGAAAGATTTATATAGAACATGTTCTGAACAAGGCCTCTGAGAGTGTGTTACAATACGCTGTCAATCCAGAATGGAATACATTACCATGTTTAAGAATGTGATTGGCAGACAAACTGAGACGCACCACACCCCATCCATCTACTCTCTCACACGCAACACTCTGCACTCTGACAGTTGCATTTCATTTAATCATTCTGCATAATATTCTGTACTATTCCTGTATCATATTGTCTGGGTATTCCAGATTCCTCTAGCTATGCCACTTGCTAGTTATTTTTCAACAGTTAAAAGCCTACCGCAAATAAGAAGCATCAGATATGTGTCATGACTTTACCAGGAGCACCATCACACAAAGCAGAGGATAGAGGAGAGGAGAGGAGAGGAGAGGAGAGGAGAGGAGAGGAGAGGAGAGGAGAGGAGAGGAAAGGAGAGGAGAGGAGAGGAGAGGAGAGGAGAGGAGAGGAGAGGAGAGGAGAGGAGAGGAGAGGAGAGGAGAGGAGAGGAGAGGAGAGGAGAGGAGAGGAGAGGAGAGGAGAGGAGAGGAGAGGAGAGGAGAGGAGAAATAGAGGAGAGGAGAGGAGAGGAGAGGAGAGGAGAGGAGAGGAGAGGAGAGGAGAGGAGAGGAGAGGAGAGGAGAGGAGAGGAGAGGAGAGGAGAGGAGAGGAGAGGAGAGGAGAGGAGAGGAGAGGAGAGGAGAGGAGAGGAGAACTAGAGGAGAGGAGAGGAGAGGAGAGGAGAGGAGATGAGAGGAGATGGGAAGGAGAGGAGAGGAGAGGAGAGGAGAGGAGAGGAGAGGAGAGGAGAGGAGAGGAGAGGAGAGGAGAGGAGAGGAGAGGAGAGGAGAGGAGAGGAGAGGAGAGGAGAGGAGAGGAGAGGAGAGGAGAGGAGATGTAGAGTTGATAGGAAGTAGTGGAGAGGGAAGGACCCTGGCCTGTATGCCCATGTTTAGCAAGTTTCATAATCCCCTGAGGGCGAAGACACTTAGTGGTGACATTTACTGCAATCTATACAGAAGTGGTGTGTGTGTGTGTGTGTGCGCGTATGCTTGTGTGTGTGTGTGTGCGTGTGCACGTAGGGCCAAATATTTCATTCTGCATCTATATATTATACATCAGTTAAGGCCATTAGAGGGAGAGGCAGCTTTTAGGATTTATTTTGGAGAGCTGTCCATGGTGCTGAACACACTGAGGGACATACGGTGAGAAGCATCCAGCTGTAGATTATGCGCTCTGACACCGTGTCTTATTCAAGTAGGGTAGGTAACAACACATCTGCCACACTGATCCTCAACACGGGGGCCCCTCAGGGGTGCGTGCTCAGTCCCCTCCTGTACTCTCTGTTCACCCATGACTGCATGGCCAGGCACGACTCCAACACCATCATTAAGTTTGCCGATGACACAACAGTGGTAGGCCTGATCACCGACAACGATGAGACAGCCTATAGGGAGGAGGTCAGAGATCTGGCCGTGTGGTGCCAGGACAACAACCTCTCCCTCAACGTGACCAAGACAAAGGAGATGATTGTGGACTACAGGAAAAAAAAGAGGACTGAGCACGCCCCCATTCTCATCGACGGGGCTGTAGTGGAACAGGTTGAGAGCTTCAAGTTCCTTGGTGTCCACATCACCAACGAACTATCATGGTCCAAACACACCAAGACAGTCGTGAAGAGGGCCCGACAAAGCCTATTCCCCCTCAGGAGACTAAAAAGATTTGGCATGGGTCCTCAGATCCTCAAAATATTCTACAGCTGCACCATCGAGAGCATCCTGACTGGTTGCATCACCGCTTGGTATGGCAACTGCTTGGCCTCTGACCGCAAGGCACTACAGAGGGTAGTGCGTACGGCCCAGTACATCACTGGGGCAAAGCTCCCTGCCATCCAGGACCTCTATACCAGGCGGTGTCAGAGGAAGGCCCTCAAAATTGTCAAAGACTCCAGCCACCCTAGTCATAGACTGTTCTCTCTGCTACCGCACGGCAAGCGGTACCGGAGTGCCAAGTCTAGGTCCAAAAGACTTCTCAACAGCTTCTACCCCCAAGCCATAAGACTCCTGAACAGCTAATCATGGCTACCCGGACTATTTGCACTGCCCCCCCACCCCATCCTTTTTACGCTGCTGCTACTCTGTTAAGTATTTATGCATAGTCACTTTAACTCTACCCACATGTACATATTACCTCAACTACCTCAACTAGCCGGTGCCCCCGCACATTGACTATGCAACGGTACCCCCCTGTATATATAGCCTCCCTACTGTCACTTTATTTTACTGTATATATAGCCTCCCTACTGTCACTTTATTTTACTTCTGCTCTTTTTTTCTCAACACTTTTTTGTTGTTGTTTTATTCTTACTTTTTTGTTTAAAATAAATGCACTGTTGGTTAAGGGCTGTAAGTAAGCATTTCACTGTAATGTCTGCACCTGTTGTATTCGGCGCATATGACCAATAAAATTTGATTTGATTTGATTTGATTTGATTTGATTCAAACCTCAAAGCGCATGTGTGTGAGTCTCAGATGGTATTTCTGCTTCTCAAATGGTATATGCGCGCAACCTGTAGACATTTGTTGGTCTCGTGTATCGCATGAGTCAGTAGCTTTGTTCCAGAATGTCAGTGTGCTACGCATGTTATGTTAACCACTGTTGCTTGTGCAGCTAGCTAGTACACACTAGCTAGGCTAGCTAGCTAGTACACACTAACTAGCTAGTACACACTAGCTAGTCCCTAGCTTCTAATTCTAAGGGACATACGGCTGTTGTCCATGGTGTTGAACATACTGAGGGACATACAGCTGCATTGGCTTGTCAGGAGCTGTTATCCATAGTGCTGAACATACTGAGGGACATACGGCTGTAGTGGCTTGTCAGGGGCTGTTGTCTACACAGTGCTAAAAAGAAGAAGGGTATTGGAGCCTTCTCAGAGGTTGCTGTTCAGGGTGGTGTGGTGCTGAACGAACAGCTCCCGGTTCAGTCCCAGGTCCCGGGTCTACTCTCCTCTTGTTTTCTCTTTCAATCTGACAGGCCGAGTTGACAGCATACTCTCCCCTGCTTTAGTGGTCTTCAAACTTACTCAGGCATTTCTTCTAGTTCTGCTTTATGTTTTTATATCCGCAGCCAGATGAAGAGGAAATACTTCATGATAGATATAAAAAGTTGATGATCCTAATGCTGTAAAGAGAACCAAAACAGTCGTTAGATTCCTACAGTCTTAAAGCTGCTCCATCAGTAGCACTCTACCAATTACTATGAGTCCTTTCACTGTTAATACAGGATGACACACACAGGCTGAGAACCAATTTCACTGTTTAGTTCCGTTGTCAAGGCTACTTTCCTTTCCTATTGAAAGTCATCCATTTTAGAGCAGCAGAACGAAAGCAGAAATAATAAAGGCTTCAGCTCCAAGTCTCTATTTGTGCTCAGTGGGGATCTTGCAGAGCTAAACTATT
This sequence comes from Coregonus lavaretus, assembly GCF_964263955.1. Classification (NCBI taxonomy): domain Eukaryota; kingdom Metazoa; phylum Chordata; class Actinopteri; order Salmoniformes; family Salmonidae; genus Coregonus; species Coregonus lavaretus. The sequence goes on from NW_028156902.1 coordinate 4,326, forward strand.
ACAACCCCAGCGTGGATTGGAATAACAGTCTATGATCAATTAATAGAGCCGTAACGCTAGAGTACTGGGAGAAAAAACAACAGCCATAAAAATCAATTCATTTTAATTACGGTGCCATAAAAAGGGGAAGTTAGGAGAACTCAGGCGTCCCTGTTGGTATTCTCTCTGCACTGATTCCATTAAGAATGTGTCCTTGTCAGCACTTCAAACATCTGCTACCCAAACCAAACAAAATGTCTGCCTCCCAATTAGCATTTTCTCAGACACATCCACAGACAGAATAGTTTCAGACTAAATAACAACTTGATCGTCACAAAGAAGACACACACACACGCTCACGCACGCACGCACACACACACACACACACACACACACACACACACACACACACACACACACACACACACACACACACACACACACACACACACACACACACACACACACACACACAAACACACACACACACACACACACACACACACAGCACCACCATCACTAAGGTAAAACATTTTAGGTTATATACCATTTCCTGTTACTTATATAAATAAGCCATTGATCACGTGACACCATTCATTCCTATGTAAAGACTCAATACCGCATTGACGCCAAATGAAGTCGGTTAAAATAAAAGGAAAAACTCTGCTTTATAATATAGCATCGCATGCATCTATAATCACATTTACGTAGTGGCACACAGTTGAGCAGACAAGTTTTTAGGATTTCCACATATGGGCAACACTTTTTAGCAGGGTCTGGGAAAAGAAATTGGCCTTTTATAAATGCATTTCATGCAATTCTACATAATTTACATGAAAGAGGACATTAGCAGAATATTTTTTTATACCACACAAATGGCCAAATCCAGTCTAATGTGTAACTCACTATTCAGGTTGAATACATTATATATAATAATTTGTCTTTTTATCATTATTATTATGTTTGCCCACGATATAATATCCTGCTCGTATTTTCCCTTTAAACAATGGCTTGATTTACTTTTTATATTACCCTAATAAAGTTTACAAACTTTTGTGAAGGTTTGGTATGGCCATTAGCCTATTATACTGCTGGCCTATGGTATGAAGGCTGTGCCCACTGGCGCTCCAACTGACTCTGTCAGTTGAATTTGAGGTGAGGAAGAATGATTTAGGCCTACCGCAGTAACTTCTATAATCTAACAATATGATACTTATCTTTATAAAAAATATTCTGATAAAAAGATAATGTATGCCTATATCGTTATAGAGTGAGGGAAACAATATTTGACCCCCTGCTGATTTTGTACATTTGCCCACTGACAAAGAAATGATCAGTCTATAATTTTAATGGTAGGTTTATTTGAACAGTGAGAGACAGAATAACAACAACAAAATCCAGAAAAACGCATGTCAAAAATGTTATGAATTGATTTGCATTTTAATGAGGGAAATAAGTATTTGACCCCTCTGCAAAACATGACTTAGTACTTGGTGGCAAAACCCTTGTTGGAAATCACAGAGGTCAGATGTTTCTTGTAGTTGGCCACCAGGTTTGCACACATCTCAGGAGGGATTTTGTCCCACTCCTCTTTGCAGATCTTCTCCAAGTCATTAAGGTTTCGAGGCTAACGTTTGGCAACTCAAACCTTCAGCTCCCTCCACATATTTTCTATGGGATTAAGGTTTGGAGACTGGCTAGGCCACTCCAGGACCTTAATGTAATTCTTCTTGAGCCACTCCTTTGTTGCCGTGTGTTTTGGGTCATTGTCATGCTGGAATACCCATCCACGACCCATTTTCAATGCCCTGGCAGAGGGAAGGAGGTTCTCACCCAAGATTTGACGGTACATGGCCCCGTCCATCGTCCCTTTGATGCGGTGAAGTTGTCCTGTACCCTTAGCAGAAAAACACCACCAAAGCATAATGTTTCCACCTCCATGTTTGACGGTGGGGATGGTGTTCTTGGGGTCATAGGCAGCATTCCTCCTCCTCCAAACACGGCGAGTTGAGTTGATGCCAAAGAGCTCCATTTTGGTCTCATCTGACCACAACACTTTCACCCAGTTCTCCTCTGAATCATTCAGATGTTCATTGGCAAACTTCAGACGGGCATGTATATGTGCTTTCTTGAGCAGGGGGACCTTGCGGGCGCTGCAGGATTTCAGTCCTTCACGGCGTAGTGTGTTACCAATTGTTTTCTTGGTGACTATGGTCCCAGCTGCCTTGAGATCATTGACAAGATCCTCCCGTGTAGTTCTGGGCTGATTCCTCACCGTTCTCATGATCATTGCAACTCCACGAGGTGAGATCTTGCATGGAGCCCCAGGCCGAGGGAGATTGACAGTTCTTTTGTGTTTCGTCCATTTGCAAATAATCGCACCAACTGTTGTCACCTTCTCACCAAGCTGCTTGGCGATGGTCTTGTAGCCCATTCCAGCCTTGTGTAGGTCTACAATCTTGTCCCTGACATCCTTGGAGAGCTCTTTGGTCTTGGCCATGGTGGCGAGTTTGGAATCTGATTGATTGATTGATTGATTGCTTGCTTCTGTAGACAGGTGTATTTTATACAGGTAACAAGCTGAGATTAAGAACACTCCCTTTAAGAGTGTGCTCCTAATCTCAGCTCGTTACCTGTATAAAAGACACCTGGGAGCCAGAAATCTTTCTGATTGAGAGGGGGTCAAATACTTATTTCCCTCATTAAAATGCAAATCAATTTATAACATTTTTGACATGCGTTTTTCTGGATTTTGTTGTTGTTATTCTGTCTCTCACTGTTCAAATAAAACTACCATTAAAATTATAGACTGATCATTTCTTTGTCAGTGGGCAAACATACAAAATCAGCAGGGGATCAAATACTTTTTTCCCTCACTGTAGACTCCAGTCACCAAATGGATGACTTGAGACTCAACTTGAAATAAAATATAATAACTTGAGACTTGACTTGGACTTGGAGCCTCAAGACTCGGGACTTGACTTTAACTTGAGACTGCGGACTTGAAATTATCTGGCCAGGCTTTGTAATGTTTTGTCACTCATTTTGTGGCACAGTGTCTCCGCGGATTACTCTCCACGCAGCCAGAGACAGTATCGCACTTGCAAAAAACTGATTTGTTGTTGAAACGCAAACTCGGCCCTCTAATTGGACCAGCAAACTGTCAATCAACACAGGTTGTGTGAGCTAGCGCCTTGAGAAGGTTTTGGGGGGTTGTGAGAAAGCTTTGGGGGGTTGCGACTTTGAAACTGAATGGGAAAAATGTATATTTTCATACATATTTTAATAGGCTAAATATAGCCTACCATTTGTATTTTATATTTATACCTTAGCTTATTCGATCTGGTCACTAACATAGGCCTACCACATTGCATTAAATTCTTGTTTAAAAAACATATAATCTGTGCTTCAGAACCAAAACGTTGTGCATCGTGTCTGTTGACCAATGATCAGTCATCAGCATTTGCACACAAAGGTGGGCGCACATATCCAGATTAGTGACCAGAAACATCTTGTTTAATTTTCTCCAGTTTTGCCTGGCAAAAACAGAGTAGCTTACCTAAATGAATATTATCCATATAAAGTACCATTTAGCAATCTGCTACGGATGCACCTTTGCCAAAACAATAGGCTACCTCATATTTCAGATAGGCCTAGTTTGGGTGGGTTATAATTATATACCTCAGTGGTGGTATTGGCTATATGTCTAAAGATAGCTGTAACATCGCGCTATCTTCAATGCAATACCTTCAATACTTATGGGATGAAGATGTAACATATTTTGGAAAGCTAATTACGATATTTGTGAGGAAGAAATAGGCTACAGACAGATCATGCTTTCCATCCGATCCTGCAACCTCCGCTGCATACAGGTAGGCCATATGATCCTGCTTGCTTTGGATACCAGAGAAGTGACAATATGACATGATATCCCTAGCATAGGAGGTTAGCTGCACCTTAATCAACGTCAGGAAATTACGTAGAAAACGGCCACTAGGGGCAACAGTAAGCACTGTTACCTTCAAGTAGGTTTTGGTTTTGCAAGGGCATTGTGGATGGGGATGGCAGATAGCCCCAAGCTACTGCCTACAAAAGCATCTGCCTCTGAGTCCAAAGGTTGTAAGTTCAATTCCAGCAATAGAAAGTTGGTTTTTATATTTTAGTTTTAAGCCTATTCCAAACCTTAACCCTTACCTTAACCATTCAGAGTTAATGCCTAACCTTAAGAATTCGGAGTTAATGCCTGAACTTACCCTAACCTTAAAAATGGTGGAGTTAATGCCTAAATTTAACCTTAAACACTTGAAATTTGACGTTTGGACCAACTTCGAAATTTGACGTTTGAGAAACATGGATGAACGTCTAATTCTGATGTGAGACTGTGAGAGCTGGTAGGGGGAGGATGGGCTCGTGCTAAAGGCTGGAGCGGAATTGTGGAATGGCATTAAATACATCAAACACATGGTTTCCATGTGTTTTAATGCCATTCCATTTACTCCATTCCGGCCATTATTATGAGCTGTCCTCACCTCAGCAGTCTCCTGTGACCCTAGTTGATATTTACTGCCAACATGAATGATTTTCAGCTCAAAATGCAGGTGTAAAACACAGTTTATTTATGTATCTTGTGTTTTGAAAATGCATCACCGTTTATGGCTGTAATGATAGGCTACATTTGCGAAACGATTGTGCGCACCTGTGCACGCGTGCATGTGCGTGCTCAGGTCTCAGGTCAAAAAGTTTGAAAACCACAGAGCTAGCGAACAGATTGCTGATTTGCCGTACAGCTATAGGATTGGCTGCAGCACAAACCTCAAATTGTAGGTAGAGAGGATTGCCATAAATGAACATGCAGCTCCCAAAATGTTTTGTTGATCAAGAATATGAATCGTTTACTTTGCAAGCTCACCAGCAATGGGGCATCAAGCAACAATTACTAGCATAGACCTACTGGTCTTTTGGTATGTCAAAAATGTCAAAATGTATAATTTAACTTGCATTTGGAACGTGTTGTTAAAATACATTATTACATAATCAAAATGTGTTGTAGACAAAATAATGACAAGGGCTGTTTGGTTCCTCAATACATAGACAAAGATCTGTAATTGAACAACTCATTTTTGAGACTCGACTGGACGCTTGGACCATGTGACTTGAGACTTGCTTGTGACTCGAATAATAGTGACTTGGTCCCACCTCTGCTCAAATCAGCTGAACAGTGAAGTGGACAATTATTGTTTTAGGAAAGTAAAAACCAATAAAACAATAGACTATAAAGTTTTGCATGTGCTACACATGGAAACACAGGGAATATCCCTTGTTTATTGATGGTACTGGCTGCGTGGGTGGACACCCTAATAGGTTAAGCACCCAATGCATATTTGACCAGTACATGTATGAAATGTCCGATAAATTAAAATCTTCTCAGTCACTTGTCTGGCGCCAAATTTTCCTAACGGAAACCCTGATATATAGTAGGCCTATATGTATAGTATAGGCTACAGTAAGCTACAAAATAAACTTTCCAGTGACACTGACTCACCCAATGAAGAAGATGAAGCATAGGCTACTCACAGGTGATGGCCGATGCGCTTGTGCCGATATCTCAAGATAAACTTCGAAAATCAATGCTGCTAGCTCAAAATCATTCAAAATTTGAGTTTTTTTCTTCTTCTACAGACAGATTAGTATTCTCTTTTTAGCAGTAGGCATTTGGTTTCCAAACGGTAGGCCTACGTTTTTCTCGCAATTGTATTGAGACATTTGTAAAAGGCAAACTGACAGCCTCAACCAACCATAAAAAATAGAATCCATAGATGGCAGTTCCCATTCTCTGATGGGTGATTTGAAGGAGTCAGGCGCAGGTGGGTAAATCACAGAATACAGAGTTTATTCCGGAATACAGAGTTACGTTGCTCCCCTCTGGCGCTCTGATTCGCCGGTCTACTGAGCCACCGGTCTGAGCGCACCACCTCGGCAACACTGGAATGGAAACCCAATGCACCCTAATCACCTCCAGCGCACCTGCATCTCATCATCTCATCACCACCCTTATTTAGCCCTGGACTGTTCTGTAATATGTTGTGCGTGATTGTTTTTGCTTCTTGTCATGTACTCTCTCTTTGTTAATTCTCTTTGTCATTGTTTGAGTAAACCTTGACCTTGTTAATTCCTGCGTCTGCGTCCTGCCTCTTCGTATCCTCAGTACTCGTCACACCTTCGGACGTCCTCCCGCAGATGGCACCGGAAGTGGTCGAAGAGGGCCCGCTCGTTCCACCCGGACCCAGCTGCTAGAGTCCGGAACTCCAGGGCGAAGTCCTGCGCGGTCCTCGTCCCCTGCCTCAGGTGGACCAGCCGCTCGCCCGCCTCTTGACCCTCGGGCGGGTGATCGAAGACAGAGGCGAGTGAACTCCTCGTAGTTGTCCAACACGGCTCCTCCTTCATTCCAGACTGCGTTGGCCCACTCCAGGGCTTTCCCTGAGAGGCAGGAGACGAGGGCGGACACCTTCTCCCTCTCCGATGGGGCCGGGCTGGTGCTGGAATAATAGAGCTCCAGTTGGAGGAGGAATCCTTGGCAGAGAGCAGCTGTCCCGTCGAAATCCCTAGGTCGGGATATATGGATCCCTCTGGGTGCTGGGGTGTAGGTGGCTGCATCCGGTCGCCCAGCTGGTCTCGACAGATCGGGTTCTCTCCTCTCCAGGCGTTGGACGACCTGGAAAACCCGATCCATCGCTTCTCCCAAGCTGGCAAGCATCGTCGAATGCTCCTGGACCCGTGCCACGACTCCAGGCATGCACTCCTCTCCCGCTGACTCCATAGCAGGTGGGTGATTCTGTGATGGGTGATTTGAAGGAGTCAGGCGGAGGAGGGTAATTTATTCCGGAATACAGAGTTACGCTGGATAGCGTCAAACAGTCCAGTGCGCAAAACAGGCGCACTGGAGCAACAACAGGCACAAGGGGAAAATATACCCCGGCAATACAAAATACACGTAGCTCAACCGAGCTACTCTCTCCTCACATTGAACAATCACCCACAAGGACAAGGGGGCAGAGGGAACACTTATACAATACTAATGAGGGGATATGAACCAGGTGTGTGTAATTGACAAGACAAAACAAATGGAATGATGAGATGTGATGCGGCAGTGGCTAGAAGGCCGGTGACGACGAACGCCGAAGCCTGCCCGAACAAGGAGAGGAGGCAGCTTCGGAGGAAGTCGTGACACATTCAAGTCAGGAATGGCAGTCATTGCTAGTGTACCCATGAGTTTAACAGTCAAAGTACCAAGGTTAGAGGTTCCAAAATCCTTCTATGGATTATATCTATGGCCACAACGCTACAAGCTGTTCTATATTTGGCGCACATACTGCCCAAATTGCGGCCTTTCCAACTGTAAGTGCTTGTGATTAAACTTAGTCCACAGCTATTTTTTTTAAAGGCTATTGATCCTCTGTGGCTAAATTATGCTCTCTGGTGTAGTATTTTGAATGATTTTATTTATGTCTGTTCAGACAGGAGTAATCACATTTTGGGGAAAATAAATGTTTATGGCCTAATAAAAAAATACATATAATCAATTTATCAGGGGGTGCTGCAGCACCCACAGCACCCCTACTTCCATTGCCATGGGAGTGTGTGTGTTTGTGTGTGTTTGTGTCTTACCCATTCTTGCATATTCTATTTTACATTGTAGATTGTGTGTGCCTGCAGACATCCCAATTTGTATGTGTGTGTACTTGCTTGTGTGTGTTTGGTGTGTGTGTGCGTGTGTGTACCCCTGTGTGGGTGCTTGTGTGTGTTGTGTACATATGAGTGACCATGACTGTGCTTTATCATGCATACAGTACACAAACTTTCACAGTCAAATACTCACATGTGGAGACGGCAGGCTTGTACTAAACCAACGGTCCGCTGTGACAATAATAGTGAAGACATCAAAACTATGAAATAACACATATGGAATCATGTAGTAACCAAAAAAGTGTTAAACAAATTAAAATATATTTGAGATTTGAGATTCTTCAAATAGCCAAAGGTGTCATTGTACGCAGATGATTCATGTTTTCTTTTAGATCCACAACTAGAATCCCTCCACAGCCTCATAGAGGATCTAGATAAATTTTCTAACCTCTCTGGATTAAAACCAAATTATGACAAATGTACTATATTACGTATTGGATCACTAAAAAATACAATTTTTACATTACCATGTAGTTTACCAATAAAATGGTCTGATGGTGATGTGGATATACTCGGAATACATATCCCAAAGGAAATAAATGATCTCACTTCAATAAATTTTAATAGAAAATTAGCAAAAATAGATAAGATCTTACTACCATGGAAAGGAAAATACCTGTCAATTTGTGAAAAAATCACCCTGATTAACTCTTTAGTATTATCCCAGTTTACCTATTTGCTTATGGTCTTGCCTACGCCTAGCAAACAGTTTTTGAAATTATATGAGAAAAAAATATTCAATTTTATTTGGAACGGCAAGCCAGACAAAATTAAAAGAGCATATTTATATAATGAATATGAATTCGGAGGACAGAAATTATTAAATATTAAAGCATTAGACCTATCACTAAAATCTTCAGTCATCCAAAAGTTATACTTAAATCCGAACTGGTTCTCAAGCAAATTAGTAAGATTGTCTCACCCACTGTTCAAGAAAGGCCTTTTTCCCTTTATTCAGATTACAACCTCTCACTTTCAGTTATTTGAAAAGGAAATAATCTCCCAAATGTCACTATTTCTAAAACAAGAAAGTTGGTTGCAATTTCAATTTAATCCTCCAGAAACGACAGAACAAATAATGCAACAAATATTGTGGTTAAATTCAAATATACTATATTGACAAAAAACCTTTATTTATTGACAGAATGTTTAAAAAAGGTATAATCTTCGTAAATGATATCATCGGTAGGACTGGTGGAGTTATGTCGCACATGCAGCTAATAAAAACATATGGAAATGTCTGCTCTACCCAAAATTACAACCAAATAATTGCAGCCTTACCGCAAAAGTGGAAGAGGAAAGTTGAAGGGGGAGAAAGTAAGGAACTTGTCTGTCGGCCTTGCATTAAAGAACATAATTGGTTAAGGAAAACTGTGATAAATAAAAAAGTATATCAGTTTCACTTAAGGACCAAAGGATTGACAGCAGTCCCATATAGATTGCAAAATAGTTGGGAAGAGATCTTTGACGTACCGATCCCATGGCATAGTGTTTATGAACTGACACGCAAAACGACACCGGATTCAAAAATTAGAATCTTTCAATTTAAATTATTATATAAAATTCTTGCTACCAATAGAATGTTATTTATATGGGGGATACAATCTTCCCAGCTCTGCAGATTTTGCTGTGAAGAGATAGAATCATTAGATCATTTGTTTTGGTTCTGTCCATTTGTAGCTTGTTTTTGGACACAGGTCCAGGAATGGCTAAAGGATTGCAATATTTACCTGGAACTAACCTTGCAGATAGCATTACTGGGTGATCTGAAAAGTCATAGTCAATCAATCAATAATATAATAATACTTTTAGCAAAAATGTATATTTTTAATTCACAATCTTTAGAAGCAATGAGAATAGAAAGGTTCAGAACTTTTGAAAAACATCACAGTATGGTTGAAATATATATGGCAAATAGAAATCCTATATGGATGGTGTTAAGAGATAGATGGGAGGTATTGAATAGAGTTGAAGGATGGGACTAATAACAAATAACAACAAATAATAACAAAGATAGCTAATAATGTAAGCATACTGTGTCCATAATAAGTATATAGGTTGTATGTTGGGAGCTTTTGGGAAAGAGCACAGTTAGAAAGATATGGCATTTAGAAGCAAACCGGATGGACATCATGAAAATGATCGGAGAGGTTGAGAGTAGAAGAAGTTCAGGAGCAAAAAAATAAATAAATATATATATATATATATATATATATATATATATATATATATATATATATATATATATATATATAGATATAGAATTATTGTAAAATTAACTCTGTCCATAAGGTGTAGATAGTAAGTATAGACCGGAAGTAGAGGCCTGGGCGTTGTTGTTCACTAATTTACTCCAAGTAGGGAAAGGATGGTGGGGTTGAAAAGTAATAAAGGGGAATATAAATATATAAAAAATAAAAAAAACATGGGGGATTGGAAGTGATGCAGACAATTACATTGATAGAAGATACAATCTATCTGCAATATTAAGCTGATCCATCCCCCCGAATAAAAAAAAAAAAAAAAAAAAAAATAGCCACGCTTTGCCTTGATGACAGCTTTACACACTCTTGGCATTCTCTTAACCAGCTTCATGAGGTGACTACCTGGAATGCATTTAAATTAACAGGTGTGCCTTAACCAGGAAGGGCTCATTGAGATTTGAAATCTCTTTTTCAAGAGTGTCTGGCCAAGATAGGCAGCACCATGTCATTGCACAATTACAGACTGACAACATGTAAAAAAAACAAAAAAAAAACATAGAAATCACAGGAGTATAATGAAATCATAAGCAAATTAAAAACATTGACAAGTCAAGGAATCATCCTCAAAATCCTTCATCAATTATTTAAAAACACCAATCGGGACAAGTTCTTCCAGTTTAAAACTATTTTATAAGGCGTTCCAAGCTGATGGCGCAGAGTACATAAAATCCCTTTTACCAAATTCAGTTCGGACATTTGGAACAGTTAGCAGGATAAAGTACTGCGAATGAAGAGAGTACCCACCACATTTCTGAATATTAAAAATGCCAAAATAAAATGGTAGTAAAACCAAAATGGCTTTGTAAATAAAAGTATACCAGTGACTGAGCCTACGAGTGACTAGAGAAGGCCAGCCAACCCTGGTATTTAAAGTGCAGTGTTGCATAAGGGTTTTGCAGTTTAAAATAAATCTCAACGCTCCATGGTAAAGGGTTTCAATTGATTTTAAACACTGAGCGGAAGCGTTCAAATATAAAATATCACCATAGTATAGTATAGGCATAAATGTAGATGATACTAGCCTCCTTCTGGCTTCAAAAGAAAAACAGGCCTTATTCCTCAAATGAAATCCCAACCTCAGCTTAAATTTGTTTGTAAATTGTTGAATATGCAATTTAAAAGAGAGTCCGTCATCAATTAAAATTCCAAGATATTTATATGAGGTTACAGCCTCAATCTCATTGCCCTGACAGGTAGTAAATGTAGGTAGTAATAGGTGAAAGGTTCAGAGGTCTATTTCTTGCTTTAGAAAACACCATTAGTTTAGTTTTGTCAGCATTGAGGGTAAGCTTCAATTGACACAAGGTATGTTGAACAGTATAAAAAGCAGTTTGCAAGTTCTGGAAAGCTTTTGTGAGAGAAGAGGCACAACAATAAATAACAGTATCATCAGCATAAAAGTGAAGTTGCTCATTTTGCACATTTTTGTCTAGCCATTTTGGTCAGGGAGATGGTCAACTATGGTTTGCCAGTGCTGTGATAAGATATTGTATAAAATAATGAATTTTAAGAATATATCCGCGCTGTACATTTGTTAGCTAGCTAGGCAGACAGTTTTAGAGGAATGATTCCATAAATGTTTTCAAATTAACTGCCAGTATGACAACATTCCATTCAAACAATGCAGTCAGTCAATCCACAGCCGTACACTGCCTGAAATAAGTAGATGATAAGACTTAGTTGTAAATGTTACAAGTACTGATAATGTATCATATAATAGCACTATAATAGCACTTTAGACATTTATGGTCTGTTTACATACATTTTGGAGCCTATTTATACAGAACATATGTATAAAAACATTATAAACCGTATTTATGATTATATGACAATCATTTATCTTGGCAATCATTTTATAACACAATTTCTGATCACATGCCTTTGTTTAAATTTTCCTGCATAAATGAAGTCAGCAATATGCCTCTACTGCCATTCATTCCAATTAGACTCGATTGGATTTCTCCCTGACCAATACTCGGGAACCCGGTGTCCAAGTAGGCTACACATACTGTAGCTATGTGTGTGGAAAACATTTCAGCACAGGTAAGACATTTAACTTGTTTAGTATAGTCTGTTTGTAACTCTACTCATTACTTATAGCTGTTTATAAACCAGGTAGTTTGGATACTGGATGCTGATTGGCTAAAACAGCATTTAGCCATGTGTATGTGAGACTAAATGGTCCATTTGTTCGTGTTGTTGGTCTTGGCTAGCTACCACTCACTCACTTGACTGCTAGCACCATCATGAAAAGAGGCATGAGGTAAGCCATACAATACTACATTTTTCTAAGTAATGAGAACGCTCGGGAGCAGGCAATGTTGAAAAGTAATCTTTAGACATGTTGTACTTTTCTTAAATGTTTTGTAATTGACTAAAACAAGCAGACAACAAGAAAATTGCATTTGAAAAAGGTCAAGTTTTTGCTGTGAGCCAAGGAGGTAAGTAACCAAAGGTTGTTTTCCCAACAGGCATGACTTTCTATGGCTTAGGCCCTTTTGGTTCCAGGTAGAACCCTTTTGGGTTCCATGTAGAACCATTTCCACAGAGGGTTCAACATGGAACCCAAAAAAGGGTTCTACCTGGAACCAAAAAGAGTTTTACCTGGAACCAAAAATAGTTATTCAAAGGGTTCTCCTATGGGTACAGCCGAAGAACACTTTTTTCTAAGAGTATATTATTTAAGCATGTCATTAGAATTATGAAGATAAGGACAACAAAATGTATTTCATTTAACTGTTGAAAGTGAGGAAAGAATGAAGCAACAATAGAGTGAGAAAGAGGAGGTAAGCTAATACGCACGTGGCACAACATTAGGGGAAATATTATGAAAGGTATAAGCGTAAGTCTACTAATTATACAAATGTTAAATAAGTCCTATTATATTTAATAATTAAAATGTAATTGCTAGCCTATAATTGTAACTTTGTAGGCCGCATGTCTTGCACCAGCATCGCATGTTCTCTCCCAGCTTCATGGTTTGATATAATACAATACACTCCACACTCAAAAAGATTAGCCTACTAGAGCTTTAATTTTCATTTATTTACCCAAGAGAGCATAGCTACATCTATGGGCTTTTATGTTTTTCTGTCGTGCGTAATGTGCAGTAACCTTTATATCATAGGCTATCTATTGGATAATGGCACAATCATTGCTTTTTTGGGTTTGGGCTCATAAAATGTATTTAATGTAGGGCTCATAAAATGTCTAATGTATGGCTCATCAGGCTCAGGTAGCATCAGGTTTGAATTTTCATGCCGATCAAAGCTCTAATCAAATCCAGACATATTTATATGCTTTATATGCTTTAGAATGACACTTCCAGTTTGGGCGGGAAATACTGGGTTAACCGGGAGAAAGGTTATTTATTCAACCCTAGCCCTGTGTTATGACCAATCACCATGTTGGTTATTATGAGTTAGGATAGGTTATTAAGAGTTACACTAGGGCCCTGTGTTTTGACCCATCACCATGTTGGTTATTATGTGTTACACTAGGGCCCTGTGTTTTGACCCATCACCATGTTGGTTATTATGAGTTAAGCTAGGGACCTGTGGTTTGTCCATTACCATGTTGGTTATTATGTGTTACACTAGGGCCCTGTGTTTTGACCCATCACCATGTTGGTTATTATGAGTTATGCTAGGGACCTGTGGTTTGACCCATCACCATGTTGGTTATTATGAGTTATACTAGGGACCAGTGTTTTGCCCAATTATGTGACATTACCTTTATTTAAAGATTTTTCAAAAAACTGTCTGTCCCCTTTTCTTTTTAAGCCAGATGGTCCAGCACCACCCTCAGACAATTGCTTTCATTTTTGGCGTAAATCTCATTTTTGGATGAGGCTTAAAATAGAGCAGAAGATCTTGCTTGGTCACATGATTGAGCATAACACAGAACCCTATATGACTCAACAATTTCTCCTCCATCCCTCCTCCTCAGATCATATAAGGATGACGGTCAACGGGGTCATAGATTTAAAGATGAATAATTCAGCCGATGCTGTTTGATTGGAACCAAACTGAGAGGAGAAATCAACCGAGATGTGGTTGGGTGCTAATGAAAAGAAACCGGTGACATAGCACACTCTCCCTCTACAGTCATTTCAAAGCAAACACAGGGAGATATATCCAGGAAACGTACCTGGGTTCTCTGAAATGGAAAATCAAATAGACCCAGACACACACCTCAACCTGTAGAGAGACTCATTACAACAGCACTGTCCTCTTCTCTATGTCTGTGTGTGGCTTAATCAGTCTAGCTGGGTCTCTCTCCTTCATTCTCTTTCCATGTCTCTCTCTCTCTCTGTCTCTTTCATTCTCTTTCAATTCAATTTCAGTTTATCGGGCTTTATTGTCATGGAAACATATGTTTACATTGGCAAAGCAAGTGAAATACAGTTGAAGTCTGAAGTTTACGTACACCTTAGCCAAATACATTTAAACTCTGTTGTCCTTCAGCCATTTTGCCACAATTTGGAAGTATGCTTGGGCTCATTGTCCATTTGGAAGACCCATTTGCGACCAAACTTTTACTTCCTGACTGATGTCTTGAGATGTTGCTTCAATATATCCACATAATTATCCTTCCTCATGATGCCATCTATTTTGTGAAGTGCACCAGTCCCTCCTGTAGCAAAGCACCCCCACAGCATGATGCTGCCACCCCCGTGCTTCACAGTTGGGATGGTGTTCTCCGGCTTGCAAGGAACCCCCTTTTTCTTCCAAACATAACGATGGTCATTATGGCCAAGGACATTTCTCCAAAAAGTACGATCTTTGTCCCCATGTGCAGTTGCAAACCGTTGTCTGGCTTTTTTATGGCGGTTTTGGAGCAGTGGCTTCTTCCTTGCCGAGAGGCCTTTCAGGTTATGTCGATATATGACTCATTTGACTGTGGATATAGATACTTTTGTACCTGTTTCCTACAGTATCTTCACAAGGTCCTTTGCTGTTGTTCTGTAATTGATTTTCACTTTTCGCACCAAAGTACGTTCATCTCTAGGAGACAGAACGCGTCTCCTTCCTGAGCGGTATGACGGCTGCGTGGTCCCATGGTGTTTATACTTGCGTACTATTGTTTGTACAGATGAACGTGGTACCTTCAGGCGTTTGGAAATTGCACCCAAGGATGAACCAGACTTGTGGAATTCAAAAAAAAAAATTCTGAGGTCTTGGCTGATTTCTTTACATTTTCCCATGATGTCAAACAAAGAGGCACTGAGTTTGAAGGTAGGCCTTGAAATACATCCACAGGTACACCTGCATAAATGGTCTGATGGTGTTGTGGATATACTCGATATACATATCCCGAAATAAATAAATGATCTCACTCCAATAACGTTTAATAGAAAGTTAGCAAAAATAGATAAGATCACCCTGATTAACTCTTTAGTAATATCCCAGTTTACATATTTGTCTTGCCTACACCTAGCGAACTGTTTTTTAAAATGATATGAGAAATAAATATTCAATTTTATTTGGAATGGCAAGTCAAACAAAATTAAAAGTGCCTATTTATATAATGAAAATGAATTGGGAGGGCAGAAATTATTAAATATTAAAGCATTAGACCTCTCACTAAAGGCTTCAGTCATACAAAAGTTATACTTAAATCCAAACTGGTTCTCTAGCAAATCAGTAAGAATGTCTCACCTTATGTTCAAGAATAGCCTTTTTCCCTTTATTCAGATTACAACCTCTCACTTTCAGTTATTTGAAAAGGAAATAATCTGCCAAATATCGCTATTTTTAAAACAAGCTATAGAAAGTTGGTTGCAATTTCAATATAATCAACCAAAATGGATAGAACAAATAATGCAACAAATATTGTGGTGAAACTCAAATATACTAATTGATAAAAAAACATTACTTTAAAAAAAATATTTTTAAAAAGGTATCTTGTTCGTGAATTATATCATAGGTGGGACTGGTGGAGTTATGTCACACATGCAGCTAACAAAAACATATGGAAATGCCTGCTCTACCCAAAATTAAAACCAACTAATTGAAGCATTACCGCAAAAATGGAAGAGGAAAGTGGAAGGGGGAAAAAGTAAGGAACTTGTCTGTCGGCCCTGCATTAAAGACCATAATTTGTTAAAGAAAATTATGATAAATAAAAAAGTATACCAGTATCATTTCAGGACCAAGAAATTGACAGCCGTGCCATATGGATTGCAAAATAGTTGGGAAGTGATTGACGTAACGATTCCATGGCACATGGTTTATGAACTGATATGCAAAACATTGCCGGATTCAAAACTTAGAATTTTTCAATGAAAATTATTATACAAAATTCTTGCAACCTATATAATGTTATTTATATGGGGGATACAACCTTCCCAGCTCTGCAGATTTAGCTGTGAAGAGACAGAATCATTCGATAATTTGTTTTGGTACTGTCCATATGTGGCTTGTTTTTGGTCACAGGTCCAGAAATGGCGGAAGAATTGCAATATTTACCTGGAGCTAACCCTGCATATAGCACTACTGGGTAATCTGAAAAGTCAATTGTCAATCAATCAATAATATTATAATACTTTTAGCAACAACAAAACAATGTTCAATTTACAATCTGTAGAAACAATGAGAATAGAAAGGTTCAGAACTTTTCTGAAACATCACAGCACAGTTGAAAGATATATGGCAAATAGAAATCCAATATGAATGGTGTTAAGAGATAGATGGGAGGGGTTGAATGGAGCTGAAGGTTGGGACTATTAACAACTAATAATAACAAGATAACTAATGTAAAACATACAGTGCTGTAAAACGTATATAGGTTATGGGTTAAGAACTTTTGTGAAAGATATGGCAAATAGAAATCAAACCGGATGGACATCAGAAATAGATGGGAGATGTTGAGGGTAGAGGAAGAACAGGAGCAAAAACAAACAAAATAGAACTATTGTAAAATACAGCGTGTCCATAAAATGTATATACACTGCTCAAAAAA
Source organism: Coregonus lavaretus (assembly GCF_964263955.1). Lineage (NCBI taxonomy): Eukaryota > Metazoa > Chordata > Actinopteri > Salmoniformes > Salmonidae > Coregonus > Coregonus lavaretus. The sequence goes on from NW_028156902.1 coordinate 21,275, forward strand.
ATAAAGGGAACACTTAAACAACACATCCTAGATCTGAATGAATGAAATAATCATATTAAATACTTTTTTCTTTACATAGCTGAATGTGCTGACAACAAAATCACACAAAAATGATCAATGGAAATCAAATGTATCAACCCATGGAGGTCTGGATTTGGAGTCACCCTCAAAATTAAAGTGGAAAACCACACTACAGGCTGATACAACTTTGATGTAATGTCCTTAAAACAAGTAAAAATGAGGCTCAGTAGTGTGTGTGGCCTCCACGTGCCTGTATGACCTCCCTACAACTCCTGGGCATGGTCCTGATGAGGTGGCGGATGGTCTCCTGAGGGATCTCCTCCCAGACCTGGACTAAAGCATCCGCCAACTCCTGGACAGTCTGTGGTGCAACGTGGCGTTGGTGGATGGAGCAAGACATGATGTCCCAGATGTGCTCAATTGGATTCAGGTCTGGGGAACGGGCGGTCCATAGCATCAATGCCTTCCTCTTGCAGGAACTGCTGACACACTCCAGCCACATGAGGTCTAGCATTGTCTTGCATTAGGAGGAACCCAGGGCCAACCGCACCAGCATATGGTCTCACAAGGGGTCTGAGGATCTCATCTCGGTAGCTACTGGCAGTCAGGCTACCTCTGGCGAGCACATGGAGGGCTGTGCGGCCCCCCAAAGAAATTCCACCCCACACCATGACTGACCCACCGCCAAACCGGTCATGCTGGAGGATGTTGCAGGCAGCAGAACGTCCTCCACGGCGTCTCCAGACTGTCACGTCTGTCACATGTGCTCAGTGTGAACCTGCTTTCATCTGTGAAGAACACAGGGCGCCAGTGGCGAATTTGCCAATCTTGGTGTTCTCTGGAAAATGCCAAACGTCCTACACGGTGTTGGGCTGTAAGCACAACCCCCACCTGTGGATGTCGGGCCCTCATACCACCCTCATGGAGTCTGTTTCTGACCGTTTGAGCAGACACATGCACATTTGTGGCCTGCTGGAGGTAATTTTGCAGGGCTTGGCAGTGCTCCTCCTGCTCCTCCTTGCACGAAGGCGGAGGTAGCGGTCCTGCTGCTGGGTTGTTGCCCTCCTACGGCCTCCTCCACGTCTCCTGATGTACTGGCCTGTCTCCTGGTAGCGCCTCCATGCTCTGGACACTATGCTGACAGACACAGCAAACCTTCTTGCCACAGCTCGCATTGATATGCCATCCTGGATGAGCTGCACTACCTGAGCCACTTGTGTGGGTTGTAGACTCCGTCTCATGATACCACTAGAGTGAAAGCACCGCCAGCATTCAAAAGTGACCAAAACATCAGCCAGGAAGCATAGGAACTGAGAAGTGGTCTGTGGTCACCACCTGCAGAACCACTTCTTTATTGGGGGTGTCTTGCTAATTGCCTATAATTTCCACCTGTTGTCTATTCCATTTGCACAACAGCATGTGAAATGTATTGTCAATCAGTGTTGCTTCCTAAGTGGACAGTTTGATTTCACAGAAGTGTGATTGACTTGGAGTTACATTGTGTTGTTTAAGTGTTCCCTTTATTTTTTTGAGCAGTGTAGTATGTATCAGCTGGAAGTAGAGGCCTAAGCATTGTTGTTCACTAGTTTACTCCAATTGGGGGAGGGGTGGCAGGGTAATGAAGTAATAAAGGAAAATCTATTTTTTAAAGGATATTTATATATACAGTTGAAGTAGGACGTTTACATACACTTAGGTTGGAGTTATTCAAACTTGTTTTTCAACCACTCCACAAATTGCTTGTTAACAAACTATAGTTTTGGGAAGTCAGTTAGGATATCTACTTTGTGCATGACACAAGTACTTTTTCCAACAATTGTTTACAGACAGATTATTTCACTTATAATTCACTGTATCACAATTCCAGTGGGTCAGAAGTTTACATACACTAAATTGACTGTGCCTTTAAACAGCTTGGTAAATTCCAGAAAATGATGTCATTGCTTTAGAAGGTTCTGATAGGCTAATTTACATCATTTGAGTCAATTGGAGGTGTACCTGTGGATGTATTTCAAGGCCTACCTTCAAACTCAGTGCCTCTTTGCTTGACATCATGGGAAAATCAAAAGAAATCAGCCAAGAACTCAGAAAAATATTTGTAGACCTCCACAAGTCTGGTTCATCCTTGGGAGCAATTTCCAAATGCCTGAAGGTACCACGTTCATTTGTACAAACAATAGTACGCAAGTATAAACACCTTGGAACCCGCAGCCGTCATACCGCTCAGGAAGGAGACGTGTTCTGTCTCCTAGAGATGAATGTACTTTCGTGCGAAAATTGCAAATCAATCCCAGAACAACAGCAAAGGACCTTGTGAAGATGCTGGAGGAAACAGGTACAAAAGTATCAATATCCACAGTAAAACGAGTCCTATATCGACATAACCTGAAAGGCCGCTCAGCAAGGAAGAAGCCACTGCTCCAAAACCGCCATAAAAAAGCCAGACAACGGTTTGCAACTGCACATGGGGACAAAGATCGTACTTCTGGTAGAAATGTCCTCTGGTCTGATGAAACAAAAGTGGAACTGTTTGGCCATAATGACCATCGTTATGTTTGGAGGAAAAGGGGGGTGGCTTGCAAGCCGAAGAACACCATCCCAACCGTGAAGCACGGGGGTGGCAGCATCATGCTGTGGGGGTGCTTTGCTGCAGGAGGGACTGGTGCACTTCACAAAACAGATGGTATCATGAGGAAGGAAAATTATGTGGATATATTGAAGCAGCATCTCAAGACATCAGTCAGGAAGTTAAAGCTTGGTCTCAAATAGGTCTTCCAAATGGACAATGTTGTCTTCCAAAGTTGTGGCAAAATGGCTTAAGGACAAAAAGTCAAGGTATTGGAGTGGCCATCACAAAGCCTTGACCTCAATCCTTTAGAAAATGTGTGGGCAGAACTGAAAAAGTGTGTGGGAGCAAGGAGGCCTACAAACCTGACTCAGTTACACCAGCTGTGTCAGGAGGAATGGGCCAAAATTCATCCAACTTATTGTGGGAAGCTTGTGGAGGCTACCCGAAACGTTTGACCCAAGTTAAACAATTTAAAGGCAATGCAACCAAATACTAATTGAGTGTATGTAAACTTCTGACCCACTGGGAATGTGATGAAAGAAATGAAAGCTGAAATAAATCATTCTCTCTACTATTATTCTGACATATCACATTCTTAAAATAAAGTGGTGATCCTAACTGATCTAAAACAGGGAATTTTTACTAGGATTAAATGTCAGGAACTGAGTTTAATTGTATTTGGTTAAGGTTTATGTAAACTTCCGACTTCAACTGTATACATGTATATGCATTTATATGTATGTATTTATATGTATATGTGTGTATGCATGTATGTGTATGTATATGTATATATACAGTACCAGTCAAAAGTTGGGACACACCTACTAATTCAAGGGTTTTTCTTTATTTTTTACTAATCTTTACATTGTAGAATAATAGTGAAGACATCAAAACTATGAAATAACACATATGGAATCATGTAGTAACCAAAAAAGTTTTAAACAAATCAAAACGTATTTTATATTTGATATTCTTCAAAGTAGCCACCCTTTGCCTTGATGACAGCTTTGCACACTCTTGGCATTCTCTCAACCAGCTTCATGAGGAATGCTTTTCCAACAGTTTTGACGGAGTTCCCACATATGCTGAGCACTTGTTGGCTGCTTTTCCTTCACTCTGCGTCCAACTCATCCCAAACCATCTCAATTGGATTGAGGTCGGGGATTGTTGAGGCCAGGTCATCTGATGCAGCACTCCATCACTCTCCTTCTTGGTCAAATAGCCCTTACACAGCCTAGAGGTGTGTTTTGGGTCATTGTCCTGTTGAAAAACAAATGATAGTCCCACTTAGCCCAAACAGATGGGATGGTGTATTGCTGCAGAATGTTGTGGCAGCCATGCTGGTTAAGTGTGCCTTGAATTCTAAGTAAATAACTGACAGTGTCACCAGCAAAGCACCCCCACCCCATCAAACCTCCTCCTCCGTGCTTCACGGTGGGAACCACACATGCAGTGATCATCCGTTCACCTACTCTGCGTTTCACAAAGACACAGCGGTTGGAACCAAAAATCTCAAATTTGGATTCATCAGACCAAAGGACAGATTTCCACCAGTCTAATGTCCATTGCTCGTGTTTCTTGGCCTAAGCAAGTCTCTTCTTCTTATTGGTGTCCTTTAGTAGTGGTTTCTTTGCCGCAATTCGACCATGAAGGCCTGATTCACGCAGTCTCCTCTAAACAGTTGATGTCGAGATGTGTCTGTTACTTGAACTCTGTGAAGGATATATTTGGGCTGCAATCTGAGGTGCAGTTAACTCTAGTGAACGTATCGTCTGCATCAGAGGTAACTCTGGGTCTTCCTTTCCTGTGGCGGTCCTCATGAGAGCTAGTTTCATCATAGCGCTTGATGGTTTTTGCGACTGCACTTGAAGAAACGTTCAAAGTTCTTGAAATGTTCCGTATTGACTGACCTTCATGTCTTAAAGTAATGTACTTATTTGAGCTGTTCTTGCCATAATATGGACTTGGTCTTTTACCAAATAGGGCTATCTTCTGTATACCACCCCTACCTTGTCACAACACAACTGATTGGCTCAAATGCATTAAGAAGGAAAGAAATTCCACAAATTAACTTTGAACAAGGCACACCTAATTTAAATGCATTCCAGGTGACAACCTCATGAAGCTGGTTTAGAGAATGCCAAGAGTGTGCAAAGCTGTCATCAAGGCAAAGGGTGGCTACTTTGAAGAATGTCAAATATTAAATATATTTTGATTCGTTTAACACTTATTTGCTTACAAGATGGCGTAGCAGTGTGGTCGTGTATTCTGTTGTGTCCTCGTGTAAATAGCAATTTTTTTAGTCTTCTGTCTTTTTTTCCGTATATATTTCTCTATCTGACTTTCCATCCTTTAACTAAATATACTTTCCTGCAACCCGCCTCACCCAATGTGGAACGGATTCCATTATTTCTTTATTTTGATCAAGAACCTATGGCTGAAACTAGCCAGCTAGCCAGCTAACTAATTATTTGCTATTAGCCACCGTTAGCGGTCTTCACCACTGTCCATGGCCTGCACTACCTACCAGCCAGCTCTAGCCTGGACAATTATCGGCCAGTCTGCACAGCGTGCTAACGACCCAGAGCATATCGGATTTTCTGCCGGAATCACTGAATCACTGGACCTTAACACCGGATCATCGCAACTAGCTAGCTGCAACTGAATGGCTGTTGTTGGCTATTTCACCACTGTCCCGATACACCAGTTAGCCTTGAGCTAGCCTCGAGCCAGGCCCATCTCCCGGCTCTCTACCTCTCTGTCAACCAGACGGGACCTCCTAGTGTCAACACGGAGCCCCGCCGATCCATCACGACTGGTCTGCTGACTTAATCGTCTGATGTGGTTTCAACAGGCTTCCCCTTGCGATGACCACGAAGATCCATCTGCTAGCCCCGGTCGGCTAGCACGCGCTATCAACAGCCGTGCCTCCTGCTCGCCTGTGCTGTAGCAGCCTACGAACTGCTCCCGGACTTAGCTATTGCTGTTCACTGGACCTTATGATCACTCAGCTACACAGCTGATGCCTGCTGGACTGTTCCTTTACACAGTACCCTATCCTGTTTATCTGTTTAGCCTCAGCCCAAACTTCCGTTGCCATTAATAGTTGTTGTCTTAGCCTTCTCGAATAACACCTGTGATTGCGTTATGCCTCTCTCCCATGTCAATATGCCTAGCCTATTGCTGTTTGGGCTAGTTCTTATTGTACTATTTCACTGTAGAGCCCCCAGTCCCGCTCAACCAGCCTTAGAGAGCTCCTTTGTCCCACCCCCCATACACACGGAGACCGGCTCAATCGGTACCTCCAGTGACGCTACCTCTTTTATCGTTACCCAATGCTTAAGTGTACCTCCACATGTACTCATATCCTTCCATATCCTTGTCTGTACATAATGCCCTGAATCTATTCTACTTTTATTCTCTGTACACAACACACTAGAAGACCAGTTCTCAAAGCATTTAGCCGTATCCTTATTCTATTCCTCCTCTGTTCCTCTGGTGATGTAGAGGTTAACCCAGGCCCTGTAGCCCCCAGTATCACTCCTACTCCCCAGGCGCTATCATTTGTTGACTTCTGTAACCGTAAAAGCCTTGGATTCTTGCATGTCAACATCAGAAGCCTCCTCCCCCCATAGTTGGAGTTATTCACTAAGTTAGCACACTCTGCCAACCCTGATGTTCTAGCAGTGTCTGAATCCTGGCTTAGGAAGGCCACCAAAAATTCAGAAATGTCCATCCCGAATTACAAAATTTTCCGTCTAGATAGAACTGCCAAAGGGGGCGGAGGTGCATTCTACTGTAGAGATAGCCTGCAGAGCTCTATCATACTATCCAGGTCTGTGCCCATACAGTTTGAGCTTCTACTTCTAAAAATCCACATTTCCAGAAATAAGTCTCTCACTGTTGCCGCTTGCTACAGACCCCCCCTCAGCCCCCAATTGTGCCCTGGACACCATATGTGAATTGCTTGCCCCCCATCTATCCTCAGAGTTCGTACTGCTTGGTGACCTAAACTGGGATATGCTTAACACCCCGGCCGTCCTACAATCTAAACTAGATGCCCTCAATCTCACACAAATTATCAAGGAACCTACCAGGTACAACCCTAAATCCGTAAACGTGGGCACCCTCATAGATATCATCCTGACAAATTTACCCTCTAAATACACCTACGCTGTCTTCAACCAGGATCTCAGCGATCACTGCCTCATTGCCTGCGTCCGTAATGGGTCCGCAGTCAAACGACCACCCCTCATCACTGTCAAACGCTCCCTAAAACACTTCAGCGAGCAGGCCTTTCTAATTGATCTGGCCCGGGTATCCTGGATGGATATTGACCTCATTCCGTCAATAGAGGATGCCTGGATGTTTTTCAAAAGTGCTTTCCTCTCCATCTTAAATAAGCATGCCCCATTCAAAAAATTCAGAATTAAGAACAGATATAGCCCCTAGTTCACACCAGACTTGACTGCCCTTGACCAGCACAAAATCCATCCTCTGGCGTACTGCATTAGCATCGAACAGCCCCCGCGATATGCAACTTTTCAGGGAAGTCAGGAACCAATATACACAATCAGTTAGGAAAGCAAAGGTTAGCTTTTTCAAACAGAAATTTGCATCCTGTAGCACTAACTCCAAAATGTTTTGGGACACTGTAAAGTCCATGGAGAATAAGAGAACCTCCTCCCAGCTACCCACTGATCTGAGGCTAGGCAACACTGTCACCACCGATAAATCTACGATAATCAAGAATTTCAATAAGTATTTTGCTACGGCTGGCCATGCTTTCCACCTGGCTACCCCTACCCCGGCCACCAGCTCTGCACCCTCCGCTGCAACTTGCCCATGCACCCCCCACTTCTCCTTCACCCAAATTCAGATAGCAAAATCTGGACCCTTTCTACAACCAGCTGGGCTAGACAATCTGGACCCTTTCTTTCTAAAATTAGCCGCCAAAATTGTAGCAACCCCTATTACTAGCCTGTTCAACCTTTCTTTCGTATCATCTGAGATCCCCAGAGATTGGAAAGCTGCCGCGGTCATCACCCTCTTCAAAGGGGGTGACACTCTAGATCCAAACTGTTACAGACCTATATCCATCCTGCCCTGCCTTTCGAAAGTATTTAAAAGCCAAGTTAACAAACAGATCACCGACCATTTCGAATCCCACCGTACCTTCTCCGCTATGCAATCTGGTTTCCGAGCTGGTCATGGGTGCACCTCAGCCACGCTCATGGTCCTAAACGATATAATAACCGCGATCGATAAAAGACAGTACTGTGCAGCCGTCTTTATCGACCTGGCCAAGGCTTTTGACTCTGTCAATCACCGCATTCTTATTGGCAGACTAAATAGCCTTGGTTTCTCAAATGACTGCCTCTCCTGGTTCACCAACTACTTCTCAGATAGAGTTCAATGTTTCAAATCGGAGGGCCTGTTGTCTGGACCTCTGGCAGTCTCTATGGGGGTGCCACAGGGTTCAAATCTCGGGCCGACTCTATTCTCTGTGTATATCAATGAAGTCGCTCTTGCTGCTGGTGACTCTCAGAACCACCTCTACGCAGACAACACCATTTTGTATACATCTGGCCCTTCATTGGACACTGTCTTAACAAACCTCCAAACGAGCTTCAATGCCATACAACACTCCTTCCGTGGCCTCCAACTGCTCTTAAACACTAGTAAAACTAAATGCATGCTCTTCAATCGAACGCTGCTTTCACCCACCCACCCGACTAGAATCACTACTCTCGGCGGGTCTGACTTAAAATATGTGGATAACTACAAATACCTAGGTGTCTGGTTAGACCGTAAACTCTCCTTCCAGACTCACATTAAGCATCTCCAATCCAAAGTTACAGTAAATCTAGAATTGGCTTCCTATTTTGCAACAAAGCCTCCTTCACTCATGCTGCTAAACATGCCCTCGTAAAACTGACTATCCTACCGATCCTTGACTTCGGCGATATCATTTACAAAATAGCTTCCAACACTCTACTCAGCAAATTGGATGTAGTCTATCACAGTGCCATCAGTTTTGTCACCAAAGCCCCATATGCTACCCACCATTGTGACCTGTACGCTCTCGTTGGCTGGCCCTTGTTACATATTCGTCGCCAAACCCACTGGCTCCAGGTCATCTATAAATCTCTTCTAGGCAAATCCCTGCATTATCTTAGCTCATTGGTCACCATAGCAACACCCACCCATAGTATGTGTTCCAGCAGGTACAGTGGGAGAATAAGTATTTGATACACTGCCGATTTTGCAGGTTTTCCTACTTACAAATCATGTAGAGGTCTGTAATTTTTATCATAGGTACCCTTCAACTGTGAGAGACGGAATCTAAAACAAAAATCCAGAAAATCACATTGTATGATTTTTAAGTAATTAATTTGCATTTTATTGCATGACATACGTATTTGATCACCTACCAACCAGTAAGAATTCCAGCTCCCACAGACCTGTTAGTTTTACTTTAAGAAGCCCTCCTGTTCTCCACTCATTACCTGTATTAACTGCACCTGTTTGAACTTGTTACCTGTATAAAAGACACCTGTCCACACACTCAATCAAACAGACTCCAACCTCTCCACAATGGCCAAGACCAGAGAGCTGTGTAAGGACATCAGGGATACAATTGTAGACTTGCACAAGGCTGGGATGGGCTACAGGACAATAGGCGAGCAGCTTGGTGAGAAGGCAACAACTGTTGCCGCAATTATTAGAAAATGGAAGAAGTTCAAGATGACGGTCAATCACCCTCGGTCTGGGGCTCCATGCAAGATCTCACCTCGTGGGGCATCAATGATCATGAGGAAGGTGAGGGATCAGCCCAGAACTACACGGCAGGACCTGGTCAATGACCTGAAGAGAGCTGGGACCACAGTCTCAAAGATAACCATTAGTAACACACTACGCCGTCATGGATTAAAATCCTGCAGCGCAAGCAAGGTCCCCTGCTCAAGCCAGCGCATGTCCAGGCCCGTCTGAAGTTTGCCAATGACCATCTGGATGATCCAGAGGAGGAATGGGAGAAGGTCATGTGGTCTGATGAGACAAAAATATAGCTTTTTGGTCTAAACTCCACTCGCCGTGTTTGGAAGAAGAAGAAGGATGAGTACAACCTCAAGAACACCATCCCAACCGTGAAGCATGGAGGTGGAAACATCATTCTTTGGGGATGCTTTTCTGCAAAGGGGACAGGACGACTGCACCGTATTGAGGGGAGGATGGATGGGGCCATGTATCGCGAGATCTTGGCCAACAACCTCCTTCCCTCAGTAAGAGCATTGAAGATGGGTCGTGGCTGGGTCTTCCAGCATGACAACGACCCGAAACACACAGCCAGGGCAACTAAGAAGTTGCTCCGTAAGAAGCATCTCAAGGTCCTGGAGTGGCCTAGCCAGTCTCCAGACCTGAACCCAATAGAACATCTTTGGAGGGAGCTGAAAGTCCGTATTGCCCAGTGACAGCCCCGAAACCTGAAGGATCTGGAGAAGGTCTGTATGGAGGAGTGGGCCAAAATCCCTGCTGCAGTGTGTGCAAACCTGGTCAAGACCTACAGGAAACATATGATCTCTGTAATTGCAAAGAAAGGTTTCTGTACCAAATATTAAGTTCTGCTTTTCTGATGTATCAAATACTTATGTCATGCAATAAAATGCAAATTAATTACTTAAAAATCATACAATGTGATTGTTATTGACTGTACGTAACTCTTTGTTTGTTGTTTTTATCGCACTGCTTTGCTTTATCTTGGCCAGGTCACAGTTGTAAATGAGAACTTGTTCTCAACTTGCTTACCTGGTTAAATAACGGTGAAATAAAATAAATAATAAAACATAATTCCATATGTGTTATTTCATAGTTTTGATGTTTTCACTATTATTCTACAATGTAGAAAATAGTAAGTATAAAGAAAAACCCTGGAATGATTAGGTGTGTCCAAACTTTTGACTGGTACTATATATATATATATATATATATATATATATATATATATATATATATATATATATATATATACAGTGGGGAGATCTTGCATGGAGCCCCAGACCGAGGGTGATTGACCGTCATCTTGAACTTCTTCCATTTTCTGATAATTGCGCCAACAGTTGTTGCCTTCTCACCAAGCTACTTGCCTATTGTCCTGTAGCCCATCCCAGCCTTGTGCAGGTCTACAATTTTATCCCTGATGTCCTTACACAGCTCTCTGGTCTTGGCCATTGTGGAGAGGTTGGAGTCTGTTTGATTGAGTGTGTGGACAGGTGTATTTTATACAGGTAACAAGTTCAAACAGGTGCAGTTAATACAGGTAAGAGTGGAGAACAGGAGGGCTTCTTAAAGTAAAACTAACAGGTCTGTGAGAGCCGGAATTCTTACTGGTTGGTAGGTGATCAAATACTTATGTCATGCAATAAAATGCAAATTAATTACTTAAAAATCATACAATGTGACTTTCTGGATTTTTGTTTTAGATTCAGTCTCTCACAGTTGAAGGGTACCTATGATAAAAATTACAGACCTCTACATGATTTGTAAGTAGGAAAACCTGCAAAATCGGCAGTGTATCAAATACTTATTCTCCCCTCTGTATATATATATATATATATATTATATATATAATTTATGTATATTTGCAAAAACATTGATGGAAGCTACAATCTATCTGCAATGTTAAAGCTGATCTTCCACCTAAAAAATAAATAATAATAATAATAATAATAACATTGATAAATAAAAAAACTGTTGACATTTGACTTCAGATTTTAGTAAGGTGAGGCCGGGTGCTGCAGACTGTTCTAATGCAATCGCCAATTTGTTTATATATATGTTGAAGAGGGTGGGGCTCAAGCTGCATCCTTGTCTCACCCCACGGCCAAGTGGAAAGAAATGTATGTGTTTTTTGCCCATTTTAACCGCACACTTCAGTGTTTGTATACATGGATTTTATAATGTTGTATATTTTTGCCCCAACAATACTTACCATCAATTTGTATAGTAGACCCTCATGCCAAATTGAGTCAAAAACTTTTTTGAAATCAACAAAGTATGAGAAGAATTGTACTTTGTTTTGGTTGGTTTGTTTGTCAATTAGTGTATGCAGGGTGAATACGTGGTCTATTGTACAGTAATTTGGTAAAAAGCCAATTTGACATTTGCTCAGTACATTGTGGTCACTGAGGAAATATACGTGTCTGCTGTTATTGATAATGCAGAGGATTTTCCCAATTTCATTTAAGATACCATCAACACCACAGGCCTTTTGGGGTTGGAGGGTTTGTATTTTGTCCTGTAGTTCATTCATTATCCAGTGGATTCTAGAAGTCTTTAATAGTTGATTCTAAGATTTGTATTTGATCATGTTTATGTTTTTGTTCTTTGTTCTTTGTTATAGGACCAAAACGATTGGAGAAGTGGTTTATCCATACATCTCCGTTTTGGATAGATAAATCTTTGTATTGTTGTTTGTTTAATGTTTTCTATTTTTCCCAGTAATAGTCTATGGATTCTTCAAATACATTGAGCTGATTTCTGACGTGCTGTTCCTTCTTTTTCCGTAGTGTATTTCTGTATTGTTTTAGTGATTCATCATAGTGAAGGAAGGGTAGGCTTAGGTTTTCTGGGTCTCTATGTTTTTGGTTGGATAGGTTTCTCAATTTCTTTCTTAGGTTTTTGCATTCTTCATCAAACCTTTTGTCATCGTTGTTAATTTTCTTAGGTTTTCTGCTTCAATTTTTTTTATTTGATGCGGAAGCTGAGAGGTCAAATATATTGTTTAGGTTTTCTGCTGCCAAGTTTACACTTTCACTATTACAGTGAAACGTTTTGTCCAGGAAGTTGTATAAAAGGGAATGAATTTGTTGATGCCTAATAGTTTTTTGTTAGGTTTCCACACAGCTTTCCTTCCATCCATAGCATTTCTTAATATTATTCAGCTCCTCTGGCTTTGATGCCTCATGACTTGGTATTGCTCTGTTCAAGTAGACTGTTATTTTGCTGTGATCTGATAGGGGTGTCAGTGGGCTGACTGTGAACGCTCTGAGAGACTCTGGGTTGAGGTCAGTGATGAAGTAGTCTACAGTACTACTGCCAAGATATGAGCTATAGGTGTACCTACCATTGGTGTCCCCTCGAAGCCTACCATTGACTATGTACATACACAGCGTGCGACAGAGCTGCAGGAGTTGTGACCCGTTTTTGTTGGTTATGTTGTCGTAGTTGTGTCTAGTGGGGCATATGGGGGAGGGAATGCAGTGTTTGTCACACTGTGTGCTGAGGGTGTCAGGTTCTTGTCCAGCTCTGGCATTTAGGTCGCCATAGAATAATACATATCCCTGGTCCTGGAAATGATTGATTTCATCCTCCAGGATGGAGAAGCTGTCTTCCTTAAAGTATGGGGATTCTAGTGGGGGGATATAGGAAGCACACAGGAGGACATTTTTCTCTGTTGAGATAATTTATTTTTGAATTTCTAGCCAAATGTAAAATTGTCCTGTTTTGATTAACTTCATAGAGTGAGTTAGGTCTGCTCTAGACCAAGGTTCCTGCTCTTTAGGCCAAAGGCAGATGACCTCAGGCCTTGGATATTGCAGGATGAGATAGTGAAGGCTTTGTGTTCCTTAAAGTGTCTAATGTTGGTAGTTGTGTGGTTTGGCCTCAGACCAGTAAGTGTGAGCAGAACCTGCTGAGCATCTGGTACATGCCATTGGCTTGGGCTAGTGTAAGAGTTGGGTTGGGCCTGTTTGCCTATTCACGGCCTGGGTGTACGTGTGACTTTCATGTTGAGGCCCTCTTTGCGGGAGTGGGGGGCATGGGGTGGGCAGGAGGGGCATTGATCTGATCTGAGGGGGCCTATATGGGGTGTGGGCATGGTTGGTGATTGGGGGGTATTGATTGGTTGGGGTGGGGGTGGGGGTGGGGGTGGGAGTGTGGCTGGGGGTGCTGTTGTCTGGATGTAGGTCCTCTCAGCGAGGATCCTCTATGTGTAGGTCCTGGGGGGGGGCTCTCGCTGGTCTGGGAGAGTGTCTCGCTGGTCTGGGCGGGGTGTCTGTTGATGTGTTGCTCCTGTGTGATGTGTTGGGGCTGCGGTTGAAGGCGATGTCCTTTAGGGTCCTGGCGAAGGTGGGCACTGCTGCCTTGTATAGGTGGACCTGGCCGTAAAGGCTGTTCAAGGCCAGGGTGGAGTGGTGAGCCAGGTAAACATTTGTTTTTGAGGCACAGTCACAGGAAATACTTGCATTTACCCGCTGTATGGTAGCAGGGTGGAAGTATTTTTGTGGTGGCAGGGTGGAAATAACCACTTGTGCTTTGGGGAAAGTAGAAGAAGATTTTTCAATCACTCCTTTGAGTGCTGTGGCCACCCTTCCCTGTTGTGCTCGAAAGTCGTTTGTGCCTGTGTGTATTATTATGTGGCTGGGTGACCCTAGTTGGTTCTCAGACCGAAGGTCTAGGGCGCACTGGGTGTTTGGACACCAGAGTTTATATACTGTGTGTTTGGTAAAACGTTTATTTTCTTGTATAAATATCCTGTTTTAGTCCATAAGGAGTGCAATCTGTGGCTTGTGTATGTCCTCAGTGGGTGTGGTGGGGTTGTCAGGAGGGCTATCAGGGTGGCTGGTAGGGGGGGTGGTCAGAGGGGGTGGGATCCCCTGGGCTTGGGGTTCTTCATTTGTCTGTCCTGCTGTGATGTCGAGGCTATGGTCAGGGTCTGGGGTGGACTGTTCTGTTGGCTTCTCTGCGGGGGTGGCCAGCTCTCTAATGGGTTGTTCTCTGTCACACATAATCTTTCTCACCTTTTCCTCCAGCACTCTCACATCCTCCTCTAGTGCTCTGTTCTTCTCCTGCTCTTTCTCCTGTTGATGTTGTCTCACCACAGTCCAGAGTGCAGACATGTCTCTCTCCACCTCCAGTTCTCCGGGTCTGGTTGAGGGGGTATTGTTGTGCTGGATAATTTTTTGTGCTGACTGGAGTGTGCTCCCCAGCTGTTCCAGCTCCACCTGCCTTACCTCCAGCTGGGTGAATTTATCCTTCATTTCAATGAGGGAGTAGGGCTCTGTGCTGGGAAGTTGACTTTCCGCTTTGGGTTGCTCGTCTGTGGGGTTGTTTAATGAAGAGTGAATAAAGGTGAAATAAAAAATTAAATAAAAAGAGATCTGGTCTGACACGCTCAGGGTGGGGGTATCGAGAGAGAGAGAGCTTCTCCTGCTGCGCTCTCTCTTTGATTATGTGAAAGTCCAGGAGAAACTGTTTGGGGTTTCCCTGTAACAATACTGTTCCAGACTTGTACAGGTTGACATTGGCTGACTCAGAGTTCTCGTTGTCTAGTATCCTGAGTATCCACCAATCGCTAACACCCACCCTCTTAACAGAACTCTGTGTTAAAATACCACTGTGCCATGCCAGGGGATGTATTCTCATGCTGTGGTCGGGAGAGGTTGTGTTTTCTCTAGCAGGAGGTAAGCTTGGCTTCTTATATGGTGTTGAGTAAAGCTTAAACCATGTATTTAGATTGTAGGTAGGTAGTTGTAGTTAGGTATTGTAGGTAGTTTATTTAGGTAGTTATTTAGGTAGTTATTGTAGGTTTCCGTAGGTAATTATTGTAGGTAAGTATTGTTTACGGCGGAGCCCGGTGAAGCACGAGGCTAGCTAGCTACCGGGTAGCTACTGGTAACGTTTAGCAACAGTGGAGAGTTGTTTCCAATGTTAATGTGCTAGCTAGCCAACGTTTAATTTTTGCTGCGTTATGAAAGGAACTAGACACGGACACGAATTATCTGTTTAGTGTGTTAACACACTATTGGTAGTTTGTTGTAACCAAGTATTGGTGCTAAACTGTGTGTTATTGGATGCTAGCATGCTAGTAAGCTATGGCGTCATAGTTAGGCATCGTGGGCTGTTGTGGGTAGTTATTGTAGGTTAGCATTGTTTTCGGCGGTGCCGGGTGTAGCACGAAGCTAGCTAGCTAGCCGTTCTTCAAACAAAGTCAACACAGTAGCCATTGCTAGCTAGCCAACACGACCAGCTAACTGTACTGTAGTAGCTAAATACAATATACTTGTGCTACCTAGCCAACGTTTAATTATTGCTGCGTTATGAACGGAACTAGACACGGACACGAATTATCTGTTTAGTGTGTTAACACACTATTGGTAGTTTGTTGTAACCAAGTATTGGTGCTAAACTGTGTGTTATTGGATGCTAGCATGCTAGTTAGCTATGGTGTCATAGTTAGGCATCGTGGGCTGTTGTGGGTAGTTACTGTAGGTTAACATTGTTTTCAACGGTGCCGGGTGTAGCACGAAGCTAGCTAGCTAGCCGTTTTTCGAACAGAGTCAACACAGTAGCCATTGTGTGCTGTACTGTAGTAGCTAAATACAATATACTTGTGCTAGCTAGCCAACGTTTAATTATTGCTGCGTTATGAAAGGAACTAGACACGGACACGAATTATCTGTTTAGTGTGTTAACACACTATTGGTGGTTTGTTGTGACCAAGTGTTGGTGCTAAACTGTGTGTTATTGGATGCTAGCATGCTAGTTAGCTATGGTGTCATAGTTAGCTAGCTGAATAAAGTGGGTTGAGTCTATTCCTGAAACGTTGAACCGCTGTGGTTCACAACAATTCTGATTTCTAAAGGGGGAAGTGGGAGAGTTTTTGTTCGGGTGGTTCAGTGAAACAATTATAGTTTCTGAGGTGGAAGTTTTGGTGAGGGAGGCCCTGCTCTCTCCTCTCCCAGATGTTTAGTTCATTTCATTCCGATCTCCTCTGCATTATTGTAGCCATTTGCTACAGCCTGTCAACTATGCCTCTGCCTATCCCTGTTCTCTCCTCTCTGCACAGGCTACACAAACGCCTCACACCGCGTGGCTGCTGCCTCTCTAACCTGGTGGTCCCTGCACGCACCCCACACCTGGAGTTCCAGGTCTCAGGCAGCCTCTGGAACTGCCGTTCTGCTGCCAACAAAGCTGACTTCATCCCAGCCTATGCTAACCTTCAGTCCCTCGACTTCCTGGCGCTGACGGAAACATGGATTACCACTGAAAACACTGCTACTCCTACTGCTCTCTCCTCGTCTGACCATGTGTTCTCGCATACCCCGAGAGCATCTGTTCAGAGGGGTGGTGGCACAGGAATCCTCATCTCTCCCAAATGGACATTCTCAATTTTTCCCCTAACCCATCTGTCTATCTCCTCATTTGAATTCCATGCTGTCACAGTCACTAGCCCATTTAAGCTTAATATCCTTGTCATCTATCGCCCTCCAGGTTCCCTTGGAGAGTTCATCAATGAGCTTGACGCCTTGATAAGTTCCTTTCCTGAGGATGGCTCACCCCTCACAGTTTTGGGGGATTTCAACCTCCCTACGTCCACATTTGACTCATTTCTCTCTGCCTCCTTCTTTCCACTCCTCTCCTCTTTTGACCTCACCCTCTCACCGTCCCCCCCTACTCACAAGGCAGGCAATACGCTTGACCTCATCTTTACTAGATGCTGCTCTTCTACTAATCTCACTGCAACTCCCCTCCATGTCTCCGACCACTACTTTGTTTCCTTTTCTCTCTCGCTCTCCTCCAACACTACTCACTCTGCCCCTACACAGATGGTAATGTGCCGCCGCAACCTTCGCTCTCTCTCTCCCACTACTCTCTCCTCTTCCATCCTATCATCTCTTCCCTCTGCTCAATCCTTCTCCCTCCAATCTCCTGATTCTGCCTCCTCAACCCTCCTCTCCTCCCTTTCTGCATCCTTTGACTCTCTGTGTCCCCTATCCTCCCGGCCGGCTCGGTCCTCCCCTCCAGCTCCGTGGCTTGATGACTCATTGCGAGCTCACAGAACAGAGCTCCGGGCAACTCCCTGCCGACCTGGCATTTTTTCACTCCCTCCTCTCTACATTTTCTTCATCTGTTTCTGCTGCTAAGGCCACTTTCTAACACTCTAAATTCCAAGCATCTGCCTCTAACCCTAGGAAGCTCTTTGCCACATTTTCCTCCCTGCTGAATCCCCCCCCCCCCCCCCCCTCCTCTCTCTCTGTGGATGACTTCGTCAACCACTTTGAAAAGAAGGTTGACGACATCCGATCCTCGTTTGTTAAGTCTAATGACACTGCTGGTCCTACTCACACTGCCCTACCCTATGCTTTGACTTCTTTCTCCCCTCTCTCTCCAGATAAAATCCTGCGACTTGTGACTGCAGGCCGCCCAACAACCTGCCCGCTTGACCCCATCCCCTCCTCTCTTCTCCAGACCATCTCCGGTGACCTTCTCCCCTACCTCACCTCGCTGATCAACTCATCCTTGACCGCTGGCCATGTCCCTTCCGTCTTCAAGAGAGCGAGAGTTGCACCCCTTCTCAAAAAACCAACACTCGATCCCACTGATGTCAACAACTACAGACCAGTATCCCTTCTTTCTTTTCTTTCCAAAACTATTGAGCGTGCCGTCTTTAGCCAACTCTCTTGCTATCTCTCTCAGAATGACCTTCTTGATCCAAACCAGTCAGGTTTCAGGACTGGTCATTCAACTGAGACTGCTCTTCTCTGTGTCACGGAGGCTCTCTGCACTGCTAAAGCTAACTCTCTCTCCTCTGCTCTTGTCCTTCTAGACCTGTCTGCTGCCTTTGATACTGTGAACCATCAGATCCTCCTCTCCACCCTCTCCGAGCTGGGCATCTCCGGCGCGGCTCACTCCTGGATTGCGTCCTACCTGACCGGTCGCTCCTACCAAGTGGCGTGGCGAAAAGCTGTCTCCGCACCACGTGCTCTCACCACTGGTGTCCCCCAGGGCTCAGTTCTAGGCCCTCTCCTTTTCTCCCTATACACCAAGTCACTTGGCTCTGTCATATCCTCACATGGCCTCTCCTATCATTGCTACGCTGACGATACACAACTAATCTTCTCCTTTCCCCCTTCTGATAACCAGGTGGCGAATCGCATCTCTGCATGTCTGGCAGACATATCAGTATGGATGACGGATCACCACCTCAAGCTGAACCCTGGCAAGACGGAGCTGCTCTTCCTCCCGGGGAAGGACTGCCCGTTCCATGATCTCGCCATCACGGTTGACAACTCCGTTGTGTCCTCCTCCCAGAGTGCGAAGAGCCTTGGCGTGACCCTGGACAACACCCTGTCGTTCTCCGCTAACATCAAGGCGGTGACCCGCTCCTGCAGGTTCATGCTCTACAACATTCGGAGAGTACGACCCTGCCTTACACAGGAAGCGGCACAGGTCCTAATCCAGGCACTTGTCATCTCCCGTCTGGATTACTGCAACTCGCTGTTGGCTGGCCTCCCTGCCTGTGCCATTAAACCCCTACAACTCATCCAGAATGCCGCAGCCCGTCTGGTGTTCAACCTTCCCAAGTTCTCTCACGTCACCCCCCTCCTCCGCACACTCCACTGGCTTCCAGTTGAAGCTCGCATCCGTTACAAGACCATGGTGCTTGCCTATGGAGCAGTGAGGGGAACGGCACCTCCGTACCTTCAGGCTCTGATCAGTCCCTACACCCAAACGAGGGCATTGCGTTCATCCACCTCTGGCCTGCTGGCTCCCCTTCCTCTGCGGAAGCATAGTTCCCGCTCAGCCCAGTCAAAACTGTTCGCTGCTCTGGCACCCCAATGATGGAACAAGCTCCCTCACGACGCCAGGACAGCGGAGTCACTCACCACCTCCCGGAGACATTTTAAACCCCACCTCTTTAAGGAATACCTGGGATAGGATAAAGTAATCCTTCTAACCACCCCCCCCCCCCCCCCCCCCCAAAAAAAAAGTGTAAAGTGGTTATCCCACTGGCTATAGGGTGAATGCACCAATTTGTAAGTCGCTCTGGATAAGAGCGTCTGCTAAATGACGTAAATGTGCCCTTGAGCAAGGCACTTAACCCTAATTGCTCCTGTAAGTCGCTCTGGATAAGAGCGTCTGCTAAATGACTTAAATGTAAATGTAAATGTCTGTGTGGAAGATGAAGTTGCTTACATTCCCATTTTTATAGCGGTCAGCAAAAAGTGTCTCTTGATTTTCCATAAGGAGCTTCTTTTTGTACACCTTCCATGCCTTCTCATTTTTTACATCCAGGGGGTACTGTATTGTAATGACCTCTGCACAGAGGGAGGGGGCTTCAAAGGCCTTTGCATTTGGGTGGGGGAGGCTGTGAGACTCTCCTGCCATTGTTGGGCTCAAGGGCTTTGACACATCTCACTTCACACCTAAGTGCTAATTTAAGTTGCAGCCGGAGCTGTTTTGTCCTAGCAAGCCTGGTAGCCTTAATTTTGCATTCAGTCTCAGTTCCAGATTATATGGTGTTTTCAGGTTTCTGTTGTGCTTCTTTTGATGGTCGTTGGTTTGCCAGAGCATTTGCTGAATATTCTTTGGGAATAAGAATCTTTGGTAGTAGGACTCCTTCCAGTTAATTTTGTCCAAAAACAGGTTGTAGGTTTGGAGTTTTGATTTGGAGTGAAGGTTATGTTGTGGAGGGTAGTATCCTGTATATGTCCTTGTGGAAAAATCCAAGTTTATCTAACTCTAAATCTATATTTTTGTAAAAACATGCTGAAAAATGCGGGAGCTCATCTCTCTCTCCCTCTCACTTTCATTGTCTTTCTCTCTCTTTCATTCTCTTTCTCTCTCTCTCTCCCGCTCTCTCTCTCCTTCTCTCCAAGTCTCACTCTCTCTCCTTCTTTCTCACTCTCTCTCTGGGTCTCTCTTTCTCTCACTCTGTCCCTTTCTCTCTCCTTGTCTCTCTCTGCTTAGCTCTGCATCTTGCTGTGTCGCCTGTCTCAGTGTGTCTGTATTAACAGCTTAACCCTCTGCCCCTATCTTTCACGGTGTGTCCCTCTCTGTATCTCTTTGTATGATCTGTAATGTTTTAACGCTGAACTACCCTTTCTGGATATTTATTGCAAATCAGTTTTTATCAATAGACTATTGAACCATCACTACCAATACAGCTGTAAAGGTATTACTTTTAATTTGCTTAATAGGTGTACTATCTTGTTCTTCATTCATATGGGCAAGGCCATTATCAGTGATTGGGTTTTTTTGTAGACCCACTGCAGCAGCCTGTCCATCGATATTACTCAGTATTACTAAGACCCCTGATCGCTCCCCATGTCAGTTTAGTTTTACCTGACACACACAAACACGCACACACACACACACACACACACACACACACACACACACACACACACACACACACACACACACACACACACACACACACACACACACACACACACACACACATACAGTGGGGAAAAAAAGTATTTAGTCAGCCACCAATTGTGCAAGTTCTCCCACTTAAAAAGATGAGAGAGGCCTGTAATTTTCATCATAGGTACACGTCAACTATGACAGACAAAAATAGAAAAAAAAATCCAGAAAATCACATTGTAGGATTTTTAATGAATTTATTGGCATATGATGGTGGAAAATAAGTATTTGGTCAATAACAAAAGTTTCTCAATACTTTGTTATATACCCTTTGTTGGCAATTTGACACAGGTCAAACGTTTTCTGTAAGTCTTCACAAGGTTTTCACACACTGTTGCTGGTATTTTGGCCCATTCCTCCATGCAGATCTCCTCTAGAGCAGTGATGTTTTGGGGCTGTCGCTGGGCAACACAGACTTTCAACTCCCTCCAAATATTTTCTATGGGGTTGAGATCTGGAGACTGGCTAGGCCACTCCAGGACCTTGAAATGCTTCTTACGAAGCCACTCCTTCGTTGCCCGGGTGGTGTGTTTGGGATCATTGTTATGCTGAAAGACCCAGCCACGTTTCATCTTCAATGCCCTTGCTGATGGAAGGAGGGTTTCACTCAAAATCTCACGATACATGGCCCCATTCATTCTTTCCTTTACACGGATCAGTCGTCCTGGTCCCTTTGCAGAAAAACAGCCCCAAAGTGTGATGTTTCCAACCCCATGCTTCACAGTAGGTATGGTGTTCTTTGGATGCAACTCAGCATTCTTTGTCCTCCAAACATGACGAGTTGAGTTTTTACCAAAAAGTTATATTTTGGTTTCATCTGACCATATGACATTCTCCCAATCCTCTTCTGGATCATCCAAATGCACTTCAGACGGGCCTGGACATGTACTGGCTTAAGCAGGGGGACACGTCTCGCACTACAGGATTTGAGTCCCTGGGTTACTGATGGTTGGCTTTGTTACTTTGGTCCCAGCTCTCAGCAGGTCATTCACTAGGTCCCCCCGTGTGGTTCTGGGATTTTTGCTCACCGTTCTTGTGATCATTTTGACCCCACGGGGTGAGATCTTGCATGGAGCCCCAGATCGAGGGAGATTATCAGTGGTCTTGTATGTCTTCCATTTCCTAATAATTGCTCCCACAGTTGATTTCTTCAAACCAAGCTGCTTACCTGTTGCAGATTCAGTCTTCCCAGCCTGGTGCAGGTCTACAATTTTGTTTCTGGTGTCCTTTGACAGCTCTTTGGTCTTGGCCATAGTGGAGTTTGGAGTGTGACTGTTTGAGGTTGTGGACAGGTGTCTTTTATACTGATAACAAGTTCAAACAGGTGCCATTAATACAGGTAACAAGTGGAGGACAGAGGAGCCTCTTAAAGAAGAAGTTACAGGTCTGTGAGAGCCAGAAATCTTGCTTGTTTGTAGGTGACCAAATACTTATTTTCCACCATAATTTGCAAATAAATTCATTAAAAATCCTACAATGGGATTTTCTGGATTTTTTTTTCTCAATTTGTCTGTCATAGTTGACGTGTATCTATGATGAAAATTACAGGCCTCTCTCATCTTTTTAAGTGGGAGAACTTGCACAATTGGTGGCTGACTAAATACTGTTTTGCCCCACTGTATACACACACACACCCCTGGCCCCCAACACACACATACATGCCATACATACTCAAACAATGAAAATGCAAGAAAAATCTAAACATACAAACAGCAATACTTACATATGGTTAAAGATTCTCACACAAACTTTACGACTCACACATTATCTATCTATCTATCTATCTATCTATCTATCTATCTATCTATCTATCTATCTATATCTATCTATCTATCTATCTCTATCTATCTATCTATCTATCTATCTATCTATCTATCTATCTATCTATCTATCTATCTATCTATCTATCTATCTATCTATCTATCTATCTATCTATCTATCTCTATCTATCTATCTATCTATCTATCTATCTATCTATCTATCTATCTATCTTTCTTTCTTTCTTTCTCTTTCTTTCTTTCTTTCTTTCTTTCTTTCTTTCTTCTTTCTTTCTTTCTTTCTTTCTTTTTTCTTTCTTTCTTTCTTTCTTTCTTTCTTCTTTCTTTCTTTCTTTCTTTCTTTCTTTCTTTCTTTCTTTCTTTCTTTCTTTCTTTCTTTCTGTTTCTTTCTTTCTTTCTTTCTTTCTTTCTTTCTGTCTCTTCCTTCTCTCATTTCTCTGTCTTGCTATCCCTCTCTACCTCTCTCTCTACCTCTCTCTCTACCTCTCTCTCTTCCTCTAGGGAATGCAAATTGGAAGCGACAGAGCAATCCTGAAATCCATCAGAGAGGAAATGAGCTAACCTGTTTGACTGGGTCTGTGTGAGAGGGGCCGCCCGGCTAGTAATTGCAGTGTGTGTGTGTATGCATGTGTGTGTGTGCGTGCATGTGTATTGCCTATACACTCAATCCACTGTCTAATTTCCACTGATTCTTAACCCAGTGTCAATGTCCCAAACTATGAAAATCTCTTATCTTGAACACGCTAAGATCATAGGTTGACTCTAAACAGTAACAGTGCCTTCAGAAAGTATCATACCTCTTAACTTATTCCACGTTTTGTTGTGTTATAGCCTGAATTCAAAATTGATTAAATTGATTTTCTTTCTCTCACCCATCTAAACACAATACCCCATAATGACAAAGTGAAACATGTTTTTAGGATTATTTGCAAATGTATTGAAAATGAAATACAGAAATATCTAGTTTATATAAGTATTCACACCCTTGAGTCAATACTTTGTAGAAGGACCTTTTCAGCGATTACAGCTGTGAGTCTTTCTGGGTAAGAGATTTCCACACCTGGATTGTGCAACGTTTGCCCATTATTATTTTCAAAATTATTCAAGCTCTGTTAAATTCGTTGTTGATCGTTGCTAGACAACCATTTTCAGGTCTTGCCATAGATTCTCAAGTAGATTTAAGTGAAAAATGTAACTCGGCCACTCAGGAACATCAGAGATTCAGATTGTTAATAGCCACGTGTACAGGGTTGCAGGTGTGATTGCAAGGTACAGTGAAATCTTAGGCTTCGAGATCCAACATGCAGGACTAAGTGAAATAAAATAATGAAAATTATAATAAAAAACAACAACAATATAAATATAGATAGCACTATATACAGCGCATTCGGAAAGTATTCAGACCCCTTGACTTTTTACACATTTTTTTTACATTACAGACATATTCTAAAATTGAATAATTAAATAAAAATCCTCATCCATCTACACACATTACTACATATAATGACAAAGCAAAAACAGGTTTTTAGACATGTTTGCAAATACATTAAATTACAAATCTGAAATATCACATTTACATAAGTATTCAGACCCTTTACTCAGTACTTTGTTGAAGCACCTTTGGCAGCGATTACAGCTTCAAGTGTTCTTGGGTATAACGCTACAAGCTTGGCACACCTGTATTTGGGGGAGTTTCTCCCATTGTTCTCTGCAGATCCTCTCAAACTCTGTCAGGTTGGATGGGGAGCATCACTGCACAGCTATTTTCAGGTCTCTCCAGAGATGTTAGATCGGGTTTAAGTCCTGGCTCTGGATGGGCCACTCAAGGACATTCAGAGACTTGTCCCGAAGCCACTCCTGCGTTGTCTTGGCTGTGTGCTTAGGGTTGTTGTCCTGTTGAAAGGTGAACCGTCACCCCAGTCTGAGGTCCTGAGTGCTCTGGAGCAGGTTTTCCTCAAGGATCTCTCTGTACTTTGCTCCGTTCATCTTTCCCAGTCCCAGTCCCTGCCGCTGAAAAACATCCCCACAGCATGATGCTGCCACCACCATGCTTCACTGTAGGGATGGTGCCAGGTTTCCGAGACGGTATTTGATTCAAAATTGGGTTTTAACAACTGGAAGAAGGTAACTTACAAAGAGGGGGGGATTTTCAATTCATGCAAGGTCTGAGCGGCACAAACAAGCAATGATTAAATGGAGAAACTATCAGAAAGCTGTAAAAAGTAATGCAACACTGGTAAATGCCCTAGACAAGGAACACAACAAACAGGTTAAAGAAAATCAGGACTATATTAAAACATAGGAGAAGTACTACTACTTACAGCCACACAAAACATTGCACAAAGAGGACACGATGAGTCTGCAGAGTCTGATAATAAAGAGAACTTCATGACAGTCCTACATTTTACATTTTAGTCATTTAGGCAGAAGCTCTTATCCAGATCGACCTACAGTTAGTGAGTGCATACATTTTTCATACTGGCCCCCCGTGGGAATCGAACCCACAACCCTGGCGTTGCAAGCGCCATGCTCTACCAACAGGATCCTAGAAACAATAGCTAAGCATGACACAACTGTGAAAAAATGGTTGACATCCATTTATAAGCAAAATACACAAGCAAAGGGTTTCAGAATGAGGTTCTGAGTTGTTTGGCAGAAATGGTTTGAACAAAAATTATAGAAGAAATGAACGACAGTGAGGTCTTTAGCATAATGGCAGACGAAACAAAAGATGTTAAAAAACGGAGCAGATATCTCTAGTACTCAGGTACTATTTCAGTGGAGCTGTCCATGAGAGCTTTCTCCACTTTGAATCGGCTGATCGACTAGATGCAGCAGGGCTTACTGACAAAATCATACACATATTAGAAAGTCATGGTCTTGAATACAAAAACAACCTAGTAGGCCAAGCAAATGACGGTGCTTCAGTTATGAGTGGCAAGCATTCAGGCGTCCAGGCACGCATTAAAGAACAAGCAAAGCCTTTTACATCCACTGCAGTGCACACTGTCTAAACTTAGTTTTAGTGGATACAGTCAAAGCTGTCCCTGAGGTAGGACAGTTCTTCTCCTTACTAGAAAGACTGTATGTCTTCACATCTGGGTCATATGTGCATCAAAAATGGCTTAGCGTACAAAGAGAGATGTACCAAGGTGCACCTAGAGAGCTTCAGAGACTAAGTGACACTCGCTGGGCATGTCAATATATGGCTCTACATACTATTATGGATAGATTGCCTGCCATTAAACGAGTCCTGCAAGACATAGTCCAAGAACACAACGGTGACAGATCTGTTGAGGCACGAGGTCTGCTTGCACAGATAGATTTACAATTAATTGTGTGCCTTGTTATGCTCCATAAAGTTTTTGGAGAATTTCTATCAGATATGCTACAGTCTTCATCACTTGACCTGTCAAAGGCTGTTGATCTAGTTGAAGCCTTAGTTCAAACTTTGAATGACTACAGGGATGAGTCATGTTTTGATGACCTATGGAATGAAGTGTTGAACACAGCTGAGCAATGTGATACTGCAATACAGCCCCCTGCAAAACCACCAAAAAAGCTAAGCTCTCAATTTAATGGAGACTGTGTACTCAGTACAATAGGTCAGATTCAGAAATAGATAAACACAGTTTTCGTACAACCTTTTTCTACCCTATCTTAGATCAGATGTTCAATGAGATTAACAGACGGTTCTCTAGCAAAAACTGTGACATAATGAATGGCATCCAAACTCTAAACCCCAAACGTGACGCATTTCTCAAAGAGAAGTCCCTGTTTCCATTTGCTAGAATGTATGAATCAAATATTGAGGACTTGGGGCATGAACTACATCAGTTCAGAATAATTTGACAAAGGAAAATACAGAGTGGCATGCAGAGACCCTCCAGTGTAGTAGAGCTAGCATTATTCATTGAGCCTTATAAAGACATTTTCTTTGAGCTCTTTAAACTGTGCAAAATAGCTTAAATCTCTGTTAGTACCGCTTCTTGTGAACAGAGTTTTTCTGCACTAAAGCTGGTGGAAACGTATCTTAGGTCCACAATGTCAAATGAGAGATTAAGCAATTTAGGTGTATTAAGTATTGAGTCAAGCAGGGCAAAAGCCTTGAATCTAGATGAATTTGCTGATCTTTTTTGCAAGAAACCACAAAAACCGTAGAATACAGTTGATGTAACTGATACTGAATATGTAATGCAAATGTAAAAATGTAATGTAAATGAAAATAATAAATAGTTGAATGATTATAAACATGGTCTTTTGCCTATTAATGCCTGCAATGCAGTGAAGAAAACGATATGACAACAATAATGTCTAATGTAACTGGCCCCTCTAACAGTACAACTGGCCCCAGCCTGGCCCCCCCAGCTGAAATGGTCTAGAACTGCCACTGGACCAGAGAGCGGGGTAGGGGCGTGGAGCGAAGCAGGGAGCGACGATAGCGACATCCATCGCATGTAATGAATAATCAAAGAACACCATCTGGTGAAGCAGAGCTGCTGTCGCTTACTCTCAGGTGTGTCTCTACCTCTCGCTTTCCTTTCTCTCACTCTTTCTCCCTTTTCTCACCCTCTCCCTCAACTTCTCTCTCTCTTCTCCCATGTATCTCTCTCTCTATCTTCTGCCCATCTACTCTCCTCTCTCTATACTCCCTCTCTTTCTCTCGACGAGCCTGTGTCCTCTTCCTCTGTCCCCGGTCCCCTGTCCTCTGTCCTCTGTCCCCTCTCCCCTGTCCCCTGTCCCCTGTAGTTCTCTGTGGCCTCTGTGTCAGACCAGCTGTAAGAGTCCTTATTCTAATTCAGATGTACTATATGTTCTATCTGCCAGCCGCTAACAAGGTTAATCTTCGGCCTTTAAAAGACATTCACACATATGATTCCTATTGTAATTGACTTGGTTATTAAAAAAGGGGTTTTAATGCAATGTACAAAAGCTCAGAGCTGATTCTTAAAGGACATCCAGACTTAAAAACTCCATAGTAATTTAATCATTTTGCTGAGTGCTTTATTCACCTGCAGTATTAGAGAGGTTTGAGACACACACAGACATACACTACCTGTCAAAAGTTTGGACACACCTACTCATTCAAGGGTTTTCCTTTATTTTTTTATTTTTTTACATTGTAGAATAGTAGTGAAGACATCAACACTATGAAATAACACATATGGAATCATGTGTGTTATTTCATAGTTTTGATGTCTTCACTATTATTCTACAATGTAGAAAATAGTAAAAAATAAAGAACAACCCTTGAATGAGTAGGTGTGTCCAAACTTTTGACTGGTACTGTACATGCACACCCACAAACACACAGTATTGCAGAGGTATGAGATCCGTGACATTAGCGTGTTCTCTCTGGCAAGAGCAAAGGTGGTGGGCTCTGCTTTATGACCAACACATGGTGCGACGGAGGAAATGTACAGCAACAGATCTCAAACCTCTGTAATACTGTATGTTTGTGTGTGTGCATGTATGTGTGTGTGCGTCTCAAACCTCTCTAATACTGCAGGTGAATAAAGCACTCATTAAAATGACTAAATTACTATGGAGTTTATTATGTCTGGATGTCCTTTAAGAACCAGCTCTGAGCTCTTCTACATTATATTAAAACCCCTTTTTTAATAACCAAGTCAATTACAATAGAAATCATATGGGTGGATATATTTTAAAGGGCGAAGGTTCACCTTGTTAGCTGCTGGCAGAGAGAACATACACTACCGTTCAAAAGTTTGGGGTCACTTGGAAATATCCTTGTTTTCGAAAGAAAAGCAATTTTTTTGTCCATTAAAATAACATCAAATTGATCAGAAATACAGTGTAGACATTGTTAATGTTGTAAATGGCTATTGTAGCTAGAAACAGCAGATTTTTTATGGAATATCTACATAGGCTTACAGAGGCCCATTATCAACAACCATCAGTCCTGTGTTCCAATGGCACGTTGTGTTTGCTAATCCAAGTTTATCATTTTAAAAGGCTAATTGATCATTAGAAAACCCTTTTGCAATTATGTTAGCACATCTGAAAACTGTTGTGCTGATTAAAGAAGCAATAAAACTGGCCTTCTTGAGACTAGTTGCGTATCTGGAGCATCAGCAATTGTGGGTTCGATTACAGGCTCAAAATGGCCAGAAACAAATAACTTTCTTCTGAAACTCGTCACTCTATTCTTGTTCTGAGAAATGAAGGCTATTCCATGTGAGAAATTGCCAAGAAACTGAAAATCTCGTACAACGCTGTGTACTACTCCCTTCACAGAACAGCGCAAACTGGCTCTAACCAGAATTGAAAGAGGAGTAGGAGGCCCCGGTGCACAACTGAGCAAGAGGACAAATACATTAGAGTGTCTAGTTTGAGAAACAGGCGCCTCACAGGTCCTCAACTGGCAGCTTCATTAAATAGTACCCGCAAAACACCAGTCTCAACGTCAACAGTGAAGAGGCGACTCCGGGATGCTGACCTTCTAGGCAGAGTTGCAAAGAAAAAGCCATATCTCAGACTGGCTAGTAAAAATAAAAGATTAAGATGGGCATTCTGAGAAATGGCTTTTTCTTTGCACTCTGCCTAGAAGGTCAGCATCTCAGAGTCGCCTCTTCACTGTTGACGTTGAGACTGGTGTTTTGCGGGTACTATTTAATGAAGCTGCCAGTTGGAATTCAACATCTTTATTTAGACACACACACACGCACGCATTCACGAACGCACACGCACAAACACACACAAACACACACATGCACGCGCGCACACGCACGCACGCACGCACGCACGCACGCACGCACGCACGCACGCACACACACACACACACACACACACACACACATACACACACACACACCTCTGTGCCAGTCATGATGATGGAGATGATTTAACACGTATAGGACAACTCCACCTCCATGTAAAGACAGAAGTGCTCGTGGTGGAGTGTTCATGTAAGAGAAACCACTGAGATATCTGTCACTAATACCATCATGACTGTCAACTATGTTGCTATGTAATGCTTAATAATTCAGTAATTGTGCTTATGGCATGCTTTTTGGTCTCCATTGGCCCCAATTGCCTTTCGAACACAGTCAAACTAGCATACTGTTTATCTATGGAGGCTACTGCTACCACAATTCATGTTGGACTTTTTGTTTGTTAAGGTACTGACATAATGGTAATAAAAACAACAATAATATTAATAGAAATAGCACTATATACATCATAACAACTGTAGCGGTGATGAATAAATAAATTTCCATTGTGGTGTAGGCAGAGTAAAGACTGTTTAGGGGGTGGGGGGGGGGGGATGATCATAGGGGAGCAGCAGACCATTCAGGGGGTGTGGGGACCAAGTGAAATAAAAACAATAAAACAAATCTATAATATACATATTAACAACTGCAACAGTGATGAATGTCGTTGGGTTGGGGGCAGAGTAAAAGTCAGTTGGTGGGGTGGAAGGGAAATGTCCATAAGGGGAGCAGCATGTAAGGTAAGTGACCGTTGAGGGTGTGTGGGGGGGAAATGCCCAAAGGGGGAGTAGCGGGGGGAATGTCCGCATGGGGAGTAGCAGGGGGGAGCAGGTAGCTGACTAGTGGTGGCTATTCAGCAGCCTGTTTTTACATTTACATTTTACATTTACGTCATTTAGCAGACGCTCTTATCCAGAGCGACTTACATGAGCAATTAGGGTTAAGTGCCTTGCTCAAAGGCACATCGGCAGATTTTTCACCTAGTCGGCTCGGGGATTAGAACCAGCGACCTTTCGATTACTGGCACAACGCTCTTAGCCACTAAGCTACCTGCCGCCCCTTACCATGATGCTCTTGTACTGCCCGCGTCTGAGTGATTGAAGCGGGGAGAACAGGGCATGGCTTGGGTGGCTGGGGTCCCTGATAATCTTCTTGGCCTTCCTGCGACACCTGGTGTTGTAGGTATCCTGTAGGGCAGGCTGTGTGCCTGCCCTACAGAGGGTGATAGAGGGTGATATGTGCGTTTGACTGCACGTATCACCCTCTGAAGAGCCTTGCGATCCGCGGTGGTGGAGTTACCGTACCAGGCTGTGATGCAGCCCAACAGTATGCTCTCGATGGTGCTCCTGTAGAATACTGTGAGGGAGTTGCCTTACCAGGCTGTGATGCAGCCCTACAGTATGCTCTCCATGGTGCTCCTGTAGAATACTCTGAGGGCACTCAGGGACAGGCCTGAAATTATTGACCCTCTCCACGGCAGCCCCGTTGATGAGGATGGGGGTGTGTCCAGCCTGGTTCCTCTTGAAGTCCACAATTAGCTCCTTTGTTTTGCTAACGTTGAGGGAGAGGTTGTTTGTCTGGCACCACTCCGTCAGAGTGCCTATCTCCTCCATGTAGGCCGTCTCGTCGTTGTTGGTAATCAGGCCTACTACTGTCGTGTCGTCAGTGAACTTGATGATGGAGGCCACGCAGTCGTGGGTATACAGGAAATACAGGAGGAGATAATGTTGCCTACCTTCATCACCTGGGGGCGGCCCGTTAGGAAGTCCAGGACCCAGTTGCATAGTGAAGTTCAGACCCAGGGCCTTGAGCTTTGTAATTAACTTATAGGGCACTATGGTATTGAAGGCAGAGCTGTAGTCGACGAACAGCATCCTCAAATATGCATTCCTTTGGTCTAGGTGGGTAAGGGCAGTGTGCAGTACAATGGTTATTGTGTCATCCGTGGATCTATTGGGTGGTAGACGAATTGGAGAGGGTCGAGTGTGGCGGGGAGGTGATATGGTCTTTGACTAGCCTCTCAAAGCACTTCATAATGACGGACGTGAGTGCTGCTGGTCGGTTGTCATTCAGTTCAGTTACTTTCCCTTTCTTGGGAACAGGGGTGATAGTGGACATCTTGAAGCAGGTGGGTATAGCGGCCTGAGCTAGGGAGAGATTGAAAATGTCCAAGAACACAACAGCCAGCTGGTCTGCACATGCTCTGAGGGCACAGCTAGTGATGTCGTCTGGGCTTGGCAGCCTTGCAAAGGTTGACACGTTTGAATTACTTACACACCTCCTCAGTGGACACTGTGAATGTGTAGCCCACGTTGTCATCGGGGTCTCTCCTCAGCAATTTAGGTTCATTTTGCTCGAATCATGAGAAAAGGGTGTTTAGCTCCTCCGGTAGGGTTGCGTTGGTGACGGCGATGTGGCTGGCTTTCTTTTTGTTATCCGTGATCATTAGGAGCCACTGCCACATACGCCTTGTGTCCTCCCCGCTGAATTGCTCTTCCACTTTGTCCCTATACTTGTGTTTCGCAAGGGGTGCAGAGCGAAGCAGAGAGCGACGACAGCGACATCCATCGCTTGCAATGAATAATCAATGAACACCATCTGGTGAAGCAGAGCTGCTGTCGTTTACTCTCAGATGTGTTTCTACCTCTCTCTTTCCTTTCTCTCACTCTACCCTTTTCTCACCCTCTCCCTCACCTTCTCTCTCTCTTCTCCCCTGTATATCTCTCTCTATCTTCTGCCCATCTACTCTCCTCTCTCTATACTCCCTCTCTTTCTCTCGACAGGCCTGTGCCCTCTTTCTCTGTCCCCTGTCCTCTGTCCCCTGTCCTCTGTCCCCTGTCCTCTGTCCCCTGTCCTCTGTCCCCTCTCCCCTGTCCCCTGTTCCCTGTAGTCCTCTGTGGCCTCTGTGTCAGGCCAGCTGTACTATACACCCCCATCCTCATCAACGGGGCCGCTGTGGAGAGGGTCAATAACTTCAGGCCTGTCCCTGAGGGCCCTCAGAGTATTCTACAGGAGCACCATGGAGAGCATACTGTAGGGCTGCATCACAGCCTGGTAAGGCAACTCCCTCACAGTATTCTACAGGAGCACCATCGAGAGCATACTGTTGGGCTGCATCACAGCCTGGTACGGTAACTCCACCACCGCGGACCGCAAGGCTCTTCAGAGGGTGATACGTGCAGTCAAACGCACATATCACCCTCTATCACCCTCTGTAGGGCAGGCACACAGCCTGCCCTACAGGATACCTACAACACCAGGTGTCGCAGGAAGGCCAAGAAGATTATCAGGGACCCCAGCCACCCAAGCCATGCCCTGTTCTCCCCGCTTCAATCACTCAGACTCGGGCAGTACAAGAGCATCATGGTAAAAACAGGCTGCTGAATAGCCACCACTAGTCAGCTACCTGCTCCCCCCTGCTACTCCCCATGCGGACATTTCCCCCCCGCTACTCCCCCTTTGGGCATTTTTCCCCCCCACACACCCTCAACGGTCACTTACCTTACATGCTGCTCCCCTTATGGACATTTTCCCCCCACCCCACCAACTGACTTTTACTCTGCCCCGACCCCAACGACATTCATCACTGCTGCAGTTGTTAATATATACAGTATATTATAGATTTGTTTTATTGTTTTTATTTCACTTGGTCCCCACACCCCCTGAATGGTCTGCTGCTCCCCTATGATCATCCCCCCCCCCCCTAAACAGTCTTTACTCTGCCTACACCACAATGGACATTTATTTATTCATCACCGCTACAGTTGTTATGATGTATATAGTGCTATTTCTATTAATATTATTGTTGTTTTTATTACAATTTTTTTGTCAGTACCTTAACAAACAAATATAAAAGTCCAACATGAATTGTGGTAGCAGTAGCCTCCATAGATAAACAGTATGCTAGTTTGACTGTGTTCGAAAGGCCATTGGGGCCAATAGAGACCAAAAAGCATGCCATAAGCACAATTACGGAATTATTAAGCATTACATAGCAACATAGTTGACAGTCATGATGGTATTAGTGACAGATATCTCAGTGGTTTCTCTTACATGAACACTCCACCACGAGCACTTCTGTCTTTACATGGAGGTGGAGTTGTCCTATACGTGTTAAATCATCTCCATCATCATGACTGGCACAGAGGTGTGTGTGTGTGTGTGTGTGTGTGTGTGTGTGTGTGTGTGTGTGTGTGTGTGTGTATGCGTGCGTGTGTGTTAGTGTCTAAGTCAACCTGTTGAATGCCAGGTAGAGTCCCAGAGGGGGGATGCTGTTCTCTCTGCGTTTAATTAATTTCCTGAATGATTGAGCACAGGTTTATAGTCCCTTCTTTGCTGCTGGGTTGTGATAACGATGGATCCAGCCTAACAGCCTGGAGACGAGGAGGACTTAGTTTCTATCCAACCTGTCACTGTGGTGATAAACTGAACCCAACTCCCTATCTATTGTGGGAGTGTTTAGTAAACAACTGTGACAGAGAAGGGTAAAGGACGTCAGGCCTAGTAAAAACTGTATGAGATGATGGCTGCCATTGTCAACAACAACACACTGAAGTTACATTCACAACCAGTCAATAACTACTAGGAAAATCTCCAAGTATGGAGAGAGAGAGAGAGAGAGAGAGAGAGAGAGAGAGAGAGAGAGAGAGAGAGAGAGAGAGAGAGAGAGAGAGAGAGAGAGAGAGAGAGAGAGAGAGAGAGAGAGAGAGAGAGAGAGAGAGAGAGAGAGAGAGAGCGAGCTCTTCAATATTTACATCAACGAATTGTCCACTAATCTAGAAAAATCCTCAGCCCCTGGTGTTGGTCTCCACAATTCAGAGGTTAAATGCCTACTCTTCGCAGATTACCTGTGCCTGCTGTCACCCACAGCACACGGCCTACAGCAGAGCTTGGATCTGCTAGATTAGTACTGCCAGACCTGAGCCCTGGCAGTAAACCCCAAAAAGAAAAATATATATATATTTTCTAGGGAAGATCCAGATCTCAGGGAATTAGACCAAAGTTCTCACTTGGTACAAAATACACTGAGTGTACAAAACATTAGGAACTCGATCCATGACATAGACTGACCAGGTGAATCCAGGTGAAAGCTATGATCACTTATTAAATCCACTTAAATCAGTGTAGATGAAGCGGAGGAGACAGGTTAAAGTAGGATTTTTAAGCCTTGAGACAATTGAGACATGGATTGTGTATGTGTGCCATTTAGAGGTGAATGGATAAGACAAAATATTTAAGTGCCTTTGAACGGGGCTGTGTATTAGGTGCCAGTCACACCATTTGAGTGTGTCAAGAATTGCAATGCTACTGGGTTTTTCACGCTCAACAGTTTCCTGTGTGTATTAAGAATGGTCCGCTATCCAATGAACATCCAGCCAACTTGACACAACTGTGGGAAGTCAACATGGGCCAGCATCCCTGTGGAATGCTTTCCACACCTTGTAGAGTCCATGCCCCAACGAATTGTGACTGTTCTGAGGGCAAAAGGGGGTGCAACTCAACACACTACAAATACTTAGGTTTAAAAATAAGCTCAACTTGACACGTAAATGAGGCAGTGAATGAACTGAGAGAGAAAGCATGCAGGGCATTCTACGCTATTAAAAATCAAATTCAAAAACCTATTAAAAAATTAGGCTAAAACTAATTGAATGTGTCATTGAACCAATTGCATGTTATGGCAACGAGGTGTGTGGTCCACCTGCAAAACAAGACTTCACTCAATGGGACAAAGACCCCATTGAAACCCTGCATGCAGAGTTGCATGCAAAGTTCTGTACGGTTCTCTTACATGTTCAGAGGAAATGCATGCAGGGTAGAATTAGGCCAATAATCTAAAAAAAAAAAAAAGCAATTAAGTTTTGGAAACATATCAACTACAGTGACCCCCTCTCATATCATTACCAAGCCATGCAATGCCAAGAGTCCCCTCATCCAACTGTTCCTGGGGCTGAGACAGGGCCAGCTCTACAGTTTTGTTTCCCCATAAACGGCTATATGTGCGCTTATGATCTGAGTAGGGGGGAGGGAGGAGAGATGTAATAATGTAATTTAGTAGTTCAAATCTAAAAAAATATTGTAATTGGGCACCTAGCCATGCAATGTCATAAGTGACCACCTTCATTACCTTGTTTAGCAAGCTCATTGGATCTCACCCAGGGCGGGGTCAAATTGACCGTTTTTTTCTCACAGAGAGGGAAAAAAGTATTTCACTTTTGCAAACTGCTACAGCTAATAATAGGCTAGCTGGTAGCTACTAGTTTTGTTACGTTTTGTTAGCGGCGCACTGAATAATTATAGCTGGCTAAGCTTTGATCAGCATGGATATCCGAAAATGGTTGCGCACTGCCAAGCGCAAAAAAACATAGTACCACCATGTCGAGAGCGATGCCGAGCTCACCGAGCAGCCTTCTGGCCTGACCACCGAGGTTGAGGAGCCTAGCAACAAGTGTAATACTCACCCATCCCCCACGCTGCCTGCTGACCAACAAGAAGGAGAAGGGCCTAGCACCAACAGAACGAGGGTAACATCACAACAATCACCTGCACGTCTGTTACCCCAGCCACTAGCACCTGACGACCTGTTGGATCTATCCAAAACTGAACCCGTGGAAGCAGAGTTTATTGTGGCTCACACATTCTTGCAAAATGAAATTGCAACCACAGCCAGCGACAACAAATGGACTCCACTCAGCGCTATTCAAAGATACAGCAGCCTTTGTCAGCAATGTTACGGTCCGTGCTGCATCTTGTGCTACCAGTCTTCATGGGGGCTTCTCTTCAACATGGCATACTTTCTTGTGTGCAAAATGACAGTTGTTGTTTTTTGACTGCGTATCAGAAAGGCCTACATTTTTGTATGTCGCAGTAGTAGGACCAATACCGTGTGTAGCCGACTAAAAGAAGTAGGCAAACTTTCACTCTGTTATCATTCATCTCCATTACACAGTCATTGTGTGATAGCCTACTGTAAAAGTGATGTCCATACTTTTGGGATGAGGCAAAAGGAATGGCAAATAAGTCTGGCTGCACAACCGATTGGCAAACGTACCGCAAATTGAGAAATCATGTGACTAAACTGAATAAAAAGAAGAAGAAACACTATGAAACAAAGATAAATGACATAAAGAATGATAGTAAAAAAGCTTTGGAGCACCTTCAATGAAATTCTGGGAAAAAAGGCGAACTCAGCTCCATCATTAATTGAATCAGATAGCTCATTCATTACAAAACCGACTGATATTGCCAACTACTTTAATGATTTTTTCATTGGCAAGATTAGCAAATTTAGGCATGATATGGCAGCAACAAACGCTGACACTACACATCTAAATATATCTGACCAAATTATGAAAGACAAGAATTGTAATTTTGAATTCTGTAAAGTGAGTGTGGAAGAGGTGAATTTTTTGTTGTTGTTGTCTATCAACAATGACAAGCCACCGGGATCTGACAACTTGGATGGAAAATTACTGAGGATAATAGCGGACGATATTGCCATTCCTATTTGCCATATCTTCAATTTAAGCCTACTAGAAAGTGTGTGCCCTCAGGCCTGTGTCACGGTTTCGGCCGAGGCTGCTCCTCCTCCTGGTTCGGGCAGGCTTCGGCGGTCGTCGTCCCTGGAGTACTAGCTGCCACCGATCTATGTTTCATGTTCGTTTGGTTTTGTCTTGATGTTGTACACCTGTGTCTAGTTAGTCCTCGTTAGTGTCCTATTTAGTTCTCGTTGTGTGTGTCTGTATTTGTGTGTGATTGTTATTCTGTTTTGGTGTTTGAGCTACGTACTTCCCTCCAGTGTTTGGAGAGGTTTTGCACATGTTAGTGCGCCGTTTGTTTGACGCCTGTGTGCGCCGTTATTTCGCCTCCGGGCTATTTGTGCTCATTTACTACGTGAATATATCACTAAAGTCTTTTGGACTGAGCTTCTGCGTCCTGCGCTTGATTCCTGCACCACACCCACCTTCAGCACCCCTTGACAGCCTGGAGGGAAGCAAAAGTCATTCCGCTAACCTAAGAATAGTAAAGCCCCCTTTATTGGCTCAAATAGTAGACCAATCAGCCTGTTACCAACCCTTAGTAAAGTTTTTGAAAAAATTGTGTTTGACCAGATGCAATGCTATTTTACAGTAAACAAATTGACAACATACTTTCAGCATACTTATAGGGAAGGACATTCAACAAGCACAGCACTTATACAAATGACTGATGATTGGCTGAGAGAAAAAAAAGTTTGTGGGGGCTGTTTTGTTAGACTTCAGTGTGGCTTTTGACATTATCGATCATAGTCTGCTGCAGAAAAATGTATGTGTTATGCCTTTACGCCCCCTGCTATATTGTGGATAAAGAGTTACCTGTCTTACAGAACACAGAGGGTGTTCTTTAATGGAAGCCTCGCCAACATAATCCAGGTAGAATCAGGAATTCCCCAGGGCAGCTGTCTAGGCCCCTTACTTTTTTTCAATCTTTACTAACGACATGCCACTGGCTTTGAGTAAAGCCAGTGTGCCTATGTATGCGGATGACTCAACACTATACACGTCAGCTACTACAGCAACTGAAATTACTGCAACACTTAACAAAGAGCTGCAGTTAGTTTCAGAATGGGTGGCAAGGAATAAGTTAGTCCTAAATATTTCAAAAACTAAAAGCATTGTATTTGGGACAAATAATTCACTAAACCCTTAACCTCAACAAAATCTTGTAATAAATAATGTGGAAATTGAGCAAGTTGAGGTGACTAAACTGCTTGGAGTAAACCTGGATTGTAAACTGTCATGGTCAAAACATATTGATACAACAGTAGCTAAGATGGGGAGAAGTGTGTCCATAATAAAGCGCAGCTCTACATTCTTAACAGCACTATCATCAAGGCAGATCCTACAGGCTCTAGTTTTGTCGCACCTGGACTACTGTTCAGTCGTGTGGTCAGGTGCCACAAAGAGGGACTTAGGAAAATTGCAATTGGCTCAGAACAGGGCAGCACGGCTGGCCCTTGGATGTACACAGAGAGCAAACATTAATAATATGCATGT
>NW_028156901.1:7500-15000 GCF_964263955.1 Coregonus lavaretus
GGATGTCAGCAGGGCATGAGGGAGAAGGCCCAAGTGAATAGGTGTGTCTGTGTGAGTGAGTGAACCTGTCTCATAGGGGGGCAGAGCAGGCATCCCCTTTGGGGGCTGTCTGCTCTGTCCCCCTTTTTTTTTGGCCTCCTATACCTCTGGAGGTCAAGGGAGTAAGCTGTACTCTCAAGCCCATGGGAGAGAGGGTTTTAATAGGGAGAGAGTGATTAAAAAGAGGCATGGTGCTCCAGGGGAGTGAGCTGTACTCTCATGCCCATGGGAGATGCCCTTTACTAGGCAGGGAGTTTAGAACAAGGTGCATGGAGCTCCAGAGGTCACAAAGGTCAATGTGG
The DNA here is from genome assembly GCF_964263955.1 of Coregonus lavaretus. Classification (NCBI taxonomy): domain Eukaryota; kingdom Metazoa; phylum Chordata; class Actinopteri; order Salmoniformes; family Salmonidae; genus Coregonus; species Coregonus lavaretus. The sequence goes on from NW_028156901.1 coordinate 7,842, forward strand.
GCCTGCATGGATGTCAGCAGGGCATGAGGGAGAAGGCCCAAGTGAATAGGTTTGTCTGTGTGTGTCTGTGTGAGTGAGTGAGTGAGTGTGTGTGTGAACCTTTCCCACAGGAGGGCAGCACTGTGCAGGCAGCTCCAATGGAGGCTGGCTGCTCTGTGCCCATGTATTATTTGTTCTCTCTCTCTCTCTCTCTCCCCTTTCTTCTGGCCTGCTGGGTCACTTTTGTGTGTGGAGGGCTGGACTCTGTCTCACCCATCCCAGCCATGGGCACCCAGAATGCCCATGTGTGAGTCAGGAGCCCTCCCCTGGTTCTCCTAGTGAAAATGACCTGTGGCGCCCCCCTGTGGATGGATCTTGGTGGGGGTGCTTGGACCCCTTCTTGGGGTCCCCCCCAAGCCAGCCATGCCGACCAAGGGCACCCAAAACCCCCATGTGTGAGTGAAAAGCCTCCCCTGGGTCCCCATAGTGAAATCCGGCCTAAAGTGACCTGTGGCGCCCCCCTGTGGATGGATCCGGCTGTGGGGTCTTGGACCCCTTCTTGGGGTCCCCCCCAAGCCAGCCATGCCGACCAAGGGCACCCAAAACCCCCATGTGTGAGTGAAAAGCCTCCCCTGGGTCCCCATAGTGAAATCCGGCCTAAAGTGACCTGTGGCGCCCCCCTGTGGATGGATCCGGCTGTGGGGTCTTGGACCCCTTCTTGGGGTCCCCCCCAAGCCATCCATGCCGGCCATGGGCACCCAAAACCCCCATGTGTGAGTGAACAGCCTCCCCTGGGTACCCATAGTGAAATCAGGCTTAAAGTGACCTGTGGCGCCCCCCTGTGGATGGATCTTGGTGGGGGTGCTTGGACCCCTTCTTGGGGTCTCCTCCAAGCCAGCCATGCCGACCATGGGCACCCAAAACCTCCATGTGTGAGTGAACAGCCTCCCCAGTGTACCCATAGTGAAATCAGGCTTAAAGTGACCTGTGGCGCCCCCCTGTGGATGGATCTTGGTGGGGGTGCTTGGACCCCTTCTTGGGGTCTCCCCCAAGCCAGCCATGCCGACCAAGGGCACCCAAAACCCCCATGTGTGAGTGAACAGCCTCCCCAGTGTCCCCCCAGTGAAATCAGGCCTAAAGTGACCTGTGGCGCCCCCCTGTGGATGGATTCGGCTGTGGGTGCTTGGACCCCTTCTTGGGGTCTCCCCCAAGCCAGCCATGCCGACCAAGGGCACCCAAAACCCCCATGTGTGAGTGAACAGCCTCCCCTGGGTCCCCATAGTGAAATCCGGCCTAAAGTGACCTGTGGCGCCCCCCTGTGGATGGATCCGGCTGTGGGGTCTTGGACCCCTTCTTGGGGTCCCCCCCAAGCCATCCATGCCGGCCATGGGCACCCAAAACCCCCATGTGTGAGTGAACAGCCTCCCCTGGGTACCCATAGTGAAATCAGGCTTAAAGTGACCTGTGGCGCCCCCCTGTGGATGGATCTTGGTGGGGGTGCTTGGACCCCTTCTTGGGGTCTCCTCCAAGCCAGCCATGCCGACCATGGGCACCCAAAACCCCCATGTGTGAGTGAACAGCCTCCCCAGTGTACCCATAGTGAAATCAGGCTTAAAGTGACCTGTGGCGCCCCCCTGTGGATGGATCTTGGTGGGGGTGCTTGGACCCCTTCTTGGGGTCTCCCCCAAGCCAGCCATGCCGACCAAGGGCACCCAAAACCCCCATGTGTGAGTGAACAGCCTCCCCAGTGTCCCCCCAGTGAAATCAGGCCTAAAGTGACCTGTGGCGCCCCCCTGTGGATGGATTCGGCTGTGGGTGCTTGGACCCCTTCTTGGGGTCTCCCCCAAGCCAGCCATGCCGACCAAGGGCACCCAAAACCCCCATGTGTGAGTGAACAGCCTCCCCTGGGTCCCCATAGTGAAATCCGGCCTAAAGTGACCTGTGGCGCCCCCCTGTGGATGGATCCGGCTGTGGGGTCTTGGACCCCTTCTTGGGGTCCCCCCCAAGCCATCCATGCCGGCCATGGGCACCCAAAACCCCCATGTGTGAGTGAACAGCCTCCCCTGGGTACCCATAGTGAAATCAGGCTTAAAGTGACCTGTGGCGCCCCCCTGTGGATGGATCTTGGTGGGGGTGCTTGGACCCCTTCTTGGGGTCTCCTCCAAGCCAGCCATGCCGACCATGGGCACCCAAAACCCCCATGTGTGAGTGAACAGCCTCCCCAGTGTACCCATAGTGAAATCAGGCTTAAAGTGACCTGTGGCGCCCCCCTGTGGATGGATCTTGGTGGGGGTGCTTGGACCCCTTCTTGGGGTCTCCCCCAAGCCAGCCATGCCGACCAAGGGCACCCAAAACCCCCATGTGTGAGTGAACAGCCTCCCCAGTGTCCCCCCAGTGAAATCAGGCCTAAAGTGACCTGTGGCGCCCCCCTGTGGATGGATTCGGCTGTGGGTGCTTGGACCCCTTCTTGGGGTCTCCCCCAAGCCAGCCATGCCGACCAAGGGCACCCAAAACCCCCATGTGTGAGTGAACAGCCTCCCCTGGGTCCCCATAGTGAAATCCGGCCTAAAGTGACCTGTGGCGCCCCCCTGTGGATGGATCCGGCTGTGGGGTCTTGGACCCCTTCTTGGGGTCCCCCCCAAGCCATCCATGCCGGCCATGGGCACCCAAAACCCCCATGTGTGAGTGAACAGCCTCCCCTGGGTACCCATAGTGAAATCAGGCTTAAAGTGACCTGTGGCGCCCCCCTGTGGATGGATCTTGGTGGGGGTGCTTGGACCCCTTCTTGGGGTCTCCTCCAAGCCAGCCATGCCGACCATGGGCACCCAAAACCCCCATGTGTGAGTGAACAGCCTCCCCAGTGTACCCATAGTGAAATCAGGCTTAAAGTGACCTGTGGCGCCCCCCTGTGGATGGATCTTGGTGGGGGTGCTTGGACCCCTTCTTGGGGTCTCCCCCAAGCCAGCCATGCCGACCAAGGGCACCCAAAACCCCCATGTGTGAGTGAACAGCCTCCCCAGTGTCCCCCCAGTGAAATCAGGCCTAAAGTGACCTGTGGCGCCCCCCTGTGGATGGATTCGGCTGTGGGTGCTTGGACCCCTTCTTGGGGTCTCCCCCAAGCCAGCCATGCCGACCAAGGGCACCCAAAACCCCCATGTGTGAGTGAACAGCCTCCCCTGGGTCCCCATAGTGAAATCCGGCCTAAAGTGACCTGTGGCGCCCCCCTGTGGATGGATCCGGCTGTGGGGTCTTGGACCCCTTCTTGGGGTCCCCCCCAAGCCATCCATGCCGGCCATGGGCACCCAAAACCCCCATGTGTGAGTGAACAGCCTCCCCTGGGTACCCATAGTGAAATCAGGCTTAAAGTGACCTGTGGCGCCCCCCTGTGGATGGATCTTGGTGGGGGTGCTTGGACCCCTTCTTGGGGTCTCCTCCAAGCCAGCCATGCCGACCATGGGCACCCAAAACCCCCATGTGTGAGTGAACAGCCTCCCCAGTGTACCCATAGTGAAATCAGGCTTAAAGTGACCTGTGGCGCCCCCCTGTGGATGGATCTTGGTGGGGGTGCTTGGACCCCTTCTTGGGGTCTCCCCCAAGCCAGCCATGCCGACCAAGGGCACCCAAAACCCCCATGTGTGAGTGAACAGCCTCCCCAGTGTCCCCCCAGTGAAATCAGGCCTAAAGTGACCTGTGGCGCCCCCCTGTGGATGGATTCGGCTGTGGGTGCTTGGACCCCTTCTTGGGGTCTCCCCCAAGCCAGCCATGCCGACCAAGGGCACCCAAAACCCCCATGTGTGAGTGAACAGCCTCCCCTGGGTCCCCATAGTGAAATCCGGCCTAAAGTGACCTGTGGCGCCCCCCTGTGGATGGATCCGGCTGTGGGGTCTTGGACCCCTTCTTGGGGTCCCCCCCAAGCCATCCATGCCGGCCATGGGCACCCAAAACCCCCATGTGTGAGTGAACAGCCTCCCCTGGGTACCCATAGTGAAATCAGGCTTAAAGTGACCTGTGGCGCCCCCCTGTGGATGGATCTTGGTGGGGGTGCTTGGACCCCTTCTTGGGGTCTCCTCCAAGCCAGCCATGCCGACCATGGGCACCCAAAACCCCCATGTGTGAGTGAACAGCCTCCCCAGTGTACCCATAGTGAAATCAGGCTTAAAGTGACCTGTGGCGCCCCCCTGTGGATGGATCTTGGTGGGGGTGCTTGGACCCCTTCTTGGGGTCTCCCCCAAGCCAGCCATGCCGACCAAGGGCACCCAAAACCCCCATGTGTGAGTGAACAGCCTCCCCAGTGTCCCCCCAGTGAAATCAGGCCTAAAGTGACCTGTGGCGCCCCCCTGTGGATGGATTCGGCTGTGGGTGCTTGGACCCCTTCTTGGGGTCTCCCCCAAGCCAGCCATGCCGACCAAGGGCACCCAAAACCCCCATGTGTGAGTGAACAGCCTCCCCTGGGTCCCCATAGTGAAATCCGGCCTAAAGTGACCTGTGGCGCCCCCCTGTGGATGGATCCGGCTGTGGGGTCTTGGACCCCTTCTTGGGGTCCCCCCCAAGCCATCCATGCCGGCCATGGGCACCCAAAACCCCCATGTGTGAGTGAACAGCCTCCCCTGGGTACCCATAGTGAAATCAGGCTTAAAGTGACCTGTGGCGCCCCCCTGTGGATGGATCTTGGTGGGGGTGCTTGGACCCCTTCTTGGGGTCTCCCCCAAGCCAGCCATGCCGACCAAGGGCACCCAAAACCCCCATGTGTGAGTGAACAGCCTCCCCTGGGTACCCATAGTGAAATCAGGCTTAAAGTGACCTGTGGCGCCCCCCTGTGGATGGATCCGGGTGTGGGGTCTTGGACCCCCCCTTGGGGTCACCCCCAAGCCGGCCAAGGGCACCCAAAACCCCCATGTGTGAGGTAAGAGCCTCCCCTGGTTCTCCTAGTGTCCGCCGGCGGTTTACCATATGGGGGTGTCTGACCACCACCCCAATCCGAGAAAAGTGCATCAAAATCGGCCTCCGTGAGCCAGGAGTCGGTCCCTGGTTCTCATAGTGTCAACCGGATGATTTCCATATGGGGGTGTCTGACCACCACCCCAATCCGAGAAAAGTGCAACAAAATCGGCCTCCGTGAGCCAGGAGTCGGTCCCTGGTTCTCCTGGTGTCCGCCGGCGGTTATCCATATGGGGGTGTCTGACCACCACCCCAATCCGAGAAAAGTGCATCAAAATCGGCCTCCGTGAGCCAGGAGTCGGTCCCTGGTTCTCATAGTGTCAACCGGATGGTTTCCATATGGGGGTGTCTGACCACCAACCCAATCCGAGAAAAGTGCATCAAAATCGGCCTTCCGGGAGCCAGGAGTCGGTCCCTGGTTCTCCTGTTGTCAACCGGATGATTTCCATATGGGGGTGTCTGACCACCAACCCAATCCGAGAAAAGTGCATCAAAATCGGCCTTCCGGGAGCCAGGAGTCGGTCCCTGGTTCTCCTGGTGTCAACCGGATGGTTTCCATATGGGGGTGTCTGACCACCAACCCAATCCGAGAAAAGTGCATCAAAATCGGCCTTCCGGGAGCCAGGAGTCGGTCCCTGGTTCTCCTGGTGTCAACCGGATGGTTTCCATATGGGGGTGTCTGACCACCAACCCAATCCGAGAAAAGTGCATCAAAATCGGCCTTCCGGGAGCCAGGAGTCGGTCCCTGGTTCTCATAGTGTCAACCGGATGATTTCCATATGGGGGTGTCTGACCACCAACCCAATCCGAGAAAAGTGCATCAAAATCGGCCTTCCGGGAGCCAGGAGTCGGTCCCTGGTTCTCCTGGTGTCAACCGGATGGTTTCCATATGGGGGTGTCTGACCACCAACCCAATCCGAGAAAAGTGCATCAAAATCGGCCTTCCGGGAGCCAGGAGTCGGTCCCTGGTTCTCATAGTGTCAACCGGATGATTTCCATATGGGGGTGTCTGACCACCAACCCAATCCGAGAAAAGTGCATCAAAATCGGCCTTCCGGGAGCCAGGAGTCGGTCCCTGGTTCTCATAGTGTCAACCGGATGGTTTCCATATGGGGGTGTCTGACCACCAACCCAATCCGAGAAAAGTGCATCAAAATCGGCCTTCCGGGAGCCAGGAGTCGGTCCCTGGTTCTCATAGTGTCAACCGGATGGTTTCCATATGGGGGTGTCTGACCACCAACCCAATCCGAGAAAAGTGCATCAAAATCGGCCTTCCGGGAGCCAGGAGTCGGTCCCTGGTTCTCATAGTGTCAACCGGATGATTTCCATATGGGGGTGTCTGACCACCAACCCAATCCGAGAAAAGTGCATCAAAATCGGCCTTCCGGGAGCCAGGAGTCGGTCCCTGGTTCTCATAGTGTCAACCGGATGATTTCCATATGGGGGTGTCTGACCACCAACCCAATCCGAGAAAAGTGCATCAAAATCGGCCTTCCGGGAGCCAGGAGTCGGTCCCTGGTTCTCCTGGTGTCAACCGGATGGTTTCCATATGGGGGTGTCTGACCACCAACCCAATCCGAGAAAAGTGCATCAAAATCGGCCTTCCGGGAGCCAGGAGTCGGTCCCTGGTTCTCATGTTGTCAACCGGATGATTTCCATATGGGGGTGTCTGACCACCACCCCAATCCGAAAAAAGTGCATCAAATCGGCCTTCCGTGAGCCAGGAGTCGGTCCCTGGTTCTCCTGGTGTCCGCCGGCGGACAACCATGTTGGGGTGTCTGACCCACAACCCAATCCGACCAAGTGCACCCAAATCGGCCTTCCGTGAGCCAGGAGTCGGTCTCTGGTTCTCCCATCGACCGCCGGCGGTCTTCCATGTGGGGGTGTCTGACCCACAACCCAATCCGACCAAGAGCACCCATGTCGGCCTTGTGTGAGTCAGGAGCCGTTCCCCCTGGTTCTCATTTGGGTTACCATGCACGAAGGGACATAGTGCAATTTCGGCCGATTTTTCCGATTTTTTCAAATAATGTTTAAAAATACTTCCCGATGAGCTAGAGGTCCCAAATTTGGTCTATTATCCTCTTTTATGATGAACTTCCATTACCTAAAAGGGTTTTTCTTAACTCGTATAGGAACATCAACCGTTCTGACCCCTATTTTTTTTTTTCACTTTTCTAACATAATTAAAATATAGTAAAAAATTTCCAAAAACGAATTAATTTATATATAAATGTGCGTC
>NW_028156900.1:0-32500 GCF_964263955.1 Coregonus lavaretus
AGAGAGAAGAGAGAGGATGGGGAGAGAGAGAAAAAGAGAGGAGGGGGAGAGAGAGAAAAAGAGAGGAGGGGGGAGAGAGAGAAAGAGAGGAGGGGGAGAGAGAGAAAGAGAGGAGGGGGGAGAGAGAGAAAGAGAGGAGGGGGGAGAGAGAGAAAGAGAGGAGGGGGGAGAGAGAGAAAGAGAGGGGGAGAGAGAGAGAAAGAGAGGAGGGGGAGAGAGAGAGAAAGAGAGGAGGGGGGGAGAGAGAGAAAGAGAGGAGGGGGGGAGAGAGAGAAAGAGAGGAGGGGGGGAGAGAGAGAAAGAGAGGGGGGAGAGAGAGAAAGAGAGGGGGAGAGAGAGAGAAAGAGAGGAGGGGGAGAGAGAGAAAGAGAGGAGGGGGAGAGAGAGAGAAAGAGAGGAGGGGGGGAGAGAGAGAGAAAGAGAGGAGGGGGGGAGAGAGAGAGAAAGAGAGGAGGGGGGGAGAGAGAGAGAAAGAGAGGAGGGGGGGAGAGAGAGAGAAAGAGAGGAGGGGGGGAGAGAGAGAGAAAGAGAGGAGGGGGGGAGAGAGAGAGAAAGAGAGGAGGGGGGGAGAGAGAGAGAAAGAGAGGAGGGGGGGAGAGAGAGAGAAAGAGAGGAGGGGGGAGAGAGAGAAAGAGAGGAGGGGGAGAGAGAGAGAAAGAGAGGAGGGGGAGAGAGAGAGAGAGAAAGAGGAGGGGGGGGGGAGAGAGAGAGAGAAAGAGGAGGGGGGAGAGAGAGAGAAAGAGGAGGGGGGAGAGAGAAAGAGAGGAGGGGGAGAGAGAGAGAAAGAGAGGAGGGGGGGAGAGAGCTATTATCTGTGTTAGTATGTGGGTACTGGAGTTGGCACTCCCTGGTGCATATTAAACTAATCTCTCAGACAGTTTGCTGAACTCTGTATCTACAACTCAAGATAGTCTGCGTCCCAAATATCACCTTATTCTCTTTATAGTGCACTACCTTTGACCCATAAGGTTCTGGTCAAAAGTAGTGCACTACTAGGGTGCCATTTGGGACGCAGACACAAGGTTAAAAACACAACCCAGCCCAACCCAACCCATCCCACTTCCAACGCCAGTCAGTGTGCAGTCATTCCCCTCAAGGACGAGGCTAAGGAATGAACAGTGAGAGCATTGATCATCGACGGAGAGAGGAGTGAGACTAAATCCAGTCGATACAACAGTAAGTACCATAACAATAGAATCAGGTCTGATGCCTCTCTAACAGAAACAGATCAATGCAGCTCTGCTCTCACTACCTACAAAACACTACTATGGCAAGAACAAGGCTTCTGTACTCTAACGAAAGACACTGCCTGCACAATACACACTCGCTGAAGGTATATTATAATGTAAAAGCGTGTACCAAACACCAAATGCCAGTGTTGTATTGAGCTAGCCACTGACAGGCCCCTTTCACAGTGTGTTGGTTGGGGGAGAGAGGACAGAGAGCGTACCATCTTTGGGGGAGTCTGTAGACTTGGAGGCCGGGGTGATTTTCCCTGGTGAGGTTCTGTCATGGCACACCTGATGCAGGAAGTTAATGGACTTTCCAATGAGCAGAACCTACAGAGACAGAGAGACAGAGAGACAGAGAGACAGAGACAGAGACAGAGACAGAGACAGAGACAGAGACAGAGACAGAGACAGAGACAGAGACAGAGACAGAGAGAGAGAGAGAGAGAGAGAGCAAAAGTGACATGAGAATGTTTGTATTATTTACGTTGAGGATGAGATAATTGGTGTTTGTGTTTGTGTGTGTGTGTGTGTCTACCTTGCGGGCCTGGTCCATGGTGATGAAGGTGGGTATCATGGACTTCCTCAGTGAGTACTTGTCGTGCCACAGTCTGTCTGTCTTCACCGTTGGGTCAGATGCCACAAAGAACTGCAGGGAGAGGAATCACCATCATTATTCAACACCATCGTCATCATCACACCTTAAAAGACAGAACTCAACTATATTCAAACAACACAGGAGATGATTACAACAATGGATACTTATTACAGTAATGGAAAGAAAGTGAATGGTTGTTCCATCTTTCAATAATAGATCTTGATCTTCATTGAGCCAGTGGTTCAACTTGGAAACCAAAATGGAGGCCGATAAATAGACATCAGTGTTAGAAGGTGAAGACTTCTCTCCTAGGGGGCACAACAAGGGGGATTGATGTCTTTCATGTTTCAGCCGTTCCATTCCATCCAGAGGTCATGATGAGTGTTTACAGTCTAACACCACCTCCCAGCTGCCCCCTGGGCTGACAGATGTGCCTGTAAGCTGCAGAGCTATCCCCTCATTCCCCTCTGCTGGGAAGGAACAGCTCCATAACTATCACTTAGCCCTGCTACAGGAGGGTCAATACAGGGAGCTTAAATGCAGTGTGCCCTTTGAAGCGTTCCCTTCTGAGAATAGCCCGGCGGTTGATCTTGAAAGCCGCTACAACACGCCTGTGCTCTGTGATCGCCCAATCAGCACTTAGTCTCAGGTGGTCTGGGTCTGAGAGGGCGATTCAGCGGCAGGTGCATTAGGACCAGATTCACGGTCTTCTACTGCCCTGTGGTTGTGGAGAAAGAGAGATGGATGGAGAGCTAGGACAGAGATGGGAGAGGAGAGAGAGGAGGGCGGAGGCCATCACTCAGTTCCCCATTACCGTCCTCTCATCCATCCTCATTTGGGAGGCCGCCGTACCTCTTCCCCCCTCCCTTTTCCCCCCACTCCCCTCTCCCTCACTCCCCTCCCCTCCATCTCAGCTCGGAAATTAACCTGTCTGACGTCTGTCTGAGTCCACTTCAGCCTTAGCTTAGCTACTACCATCCTAACTCCGACCTTGACAAACTAATGGAAGTGTGTGTGTGTATTATATATATTTGGTGTGTGTATTATATATATGGTGTGTGTGCATCACCTCGTGGTAGGTGTCCTCCAGCTCTCCGTCGTAGATCCAGCGGTAGAGGAAGTTGAGGATGGGATGTGACACCAGGCTGAGGATGTGCTGCACCAGAGCTCTCATCTGAGGGTCCCCTGTCTTCCCATAGGCATGGACCGCTGACGCCAGCTCACCTCCCTTCCTCCCTATACACACACACACACAAAACGGACACATTTGAACCATACACGCACTATTTAAATGAATACTTCAATGGTACCAACCAGCAGGCGCCCCACACACACACACAGCTCTACCTTGGCAAAAGTCGACGAGGGCAGCCAGGGTTTTGAGTCGGAGTTTAGGGTCGTAGGTCCAGACTAGGAGACGTCTGAGGGTCAGACTGTTCTCCACTCCCAGGTTCACTCCCTGGTCGTCCTCCACCTGCAACTGTCACACACCTTTATATGTCCTGTAGCCTACCAGTGTTTTTCCTCTTGAAGGGTTCTAAACTAAATGCATTCACTTGAATAAGGCGGTACAGTGTTTTGAGAGGTAGAGAAAGGTGTGTGTGTGTGTGTGTCTTACCTGTGAGTGCAGCACTGCCAGAAGTCTGTAATATTCTTTCAGTTCCTGATGCAGGGAGGCACAGAAGCTCTGTCCCACCAGGCCGAAGGCTCGGTCCAGGCTGCGAGAGTCAGTGTACTTCCTGATCTTGTTGTGGAGCCAGCCCAGCTCAGCCAATCGGCTACTGGTGTCCCTCAGAGACTTACAGAGCACCACCTAGGGACACACTGGAGGAGTTACAACAGGAGAACACACACACACACACAGGCATTGGATAGATCGCCATAAGCAAAGATACAGGGAATACTGCGAATATCTGTCATCTTTTAGTATGTAACCCATTTAATCTGTGAAGTGGTTGCCAGGTTGGTCGTTAGTTATCCCCCTGTGGCAGAGTACCATCTGTTCTGTATGGCTCCCCACAAACACGACACACACCGACACTCACAAGAGGAAAACGGGCCACTCCTGCTGCCAGGTTACCATTCGGTCACTCACACACACGTACGCCACAACCCTTAGGGTTGACATGACTACAGCAACACCAAAGGAACAGCAATTCTGCTCGTCAGCCCAGAAACATGAATAGGAACACATCAGCCGTATTATTACAGAGCTCTTTGCCAGTTGGAGGACCATTCCAATTCCAGTTTCATCTCTTTCACACCAGTTTGTTCAGAATTCACTTCCCCTTTTTAAAACGGTAGTCAGAGCGGCCCTGGTTTCACAGATTGAAGACATTTGGCAAGAAGCCTGGAGCCCAAACTGTCTGCAGTCTCTCTCAGTCTCTGCTGAGTCTTGTGAGGGCCAGGTTTTGATACTCACCTTCTCTCCTTTAATAAAACATTACTGTCTCTAATAATGTTCAATTTCTGTATTCTGTTCTAATTTCATTATGGAAAGCCACATTATTCTGGAAACCGCGTGAGACTGAATAGGACTTATAGCGTAGATCATGACTTCAAAAAGACCTTAGGAATCATCCTTGACGGCTAGATTTGGCTCGAGGGTTCTCGTCCGATACAGTGCTCCTAGGCCAGCGCATTGACAGCAGGCTATATATAACACTGAGAAGATGTATAGCTAAGATGGGTCAACTGTAATTTGTAGGAATATTAGAAGGGAGCCCAGTTGTGATGAATGCTTGATGGGTGATAAGAGGGAAGCCATCGATGTGGCTCCTAACCAAAGAGCCAACTATTGATCTGTTGAGCTTTTTACCCCTTTTAGAAACAGATCATCAGCCTTGATGTCAGCAGCACTACAGCTGAATCTGAAACGCTGTCGGTCGGCCGGTTCCACAACAGCCATGACGTCAGGGAGAGAGCTAGCGATGAAACAGGGTAGTCTGTCAATAACTGGTCTAGCTAGTATAGACGGAAGTACGGCGCTGTCTCCATTTGACATTTTAGTCATTTAGCAAGACGCTCTTATCCAGAGCGACTTACAGGAGCAATTAGGGTTAAGTGCCTTGCTCAAGGGCACAGACAGATTTTTCACCTAGTCAGCTCGGGGATGCAAACCAGAGATTTTCGGCTGCTGGCCCAACGCTCTTAACCGCTAGCCTATCTGCCATGGTGTCTAAACACAACATGTTGACTAACTCTAACCTTAACTTATACACAGTTTACAAAACATTAGGAACACCTGCTCTTTCCATGACATAGACTGACCTGGTGTATCCAGGTGAAATATATGATTCCTTATTGATGTCACCTGTTAAATCCACTTCAATCAGTGTAGATGAAGGGGAGGAGACAGGTTAAAGAAGGATTTTTAAGCCTTGAGACATGGATTGTGTATGTGTGCCATTCAGAGGGTGAATGGGCAAGACAAAATATTTAAATGCCTTTGAACGGGGTATGGTAGTAGGTGGCAGGCACACCGGTTTGTGTCAAGAACTGCAACGCTGCTGGGTTTTTCACACTATACAGTTTCCCATGTGTATCAAGAATGGTCCACCACCCAAAGGACATCCAGACAACTTGACAACTGTGGGAAGCATTGGAGTCAACATGGGACAGCATCCCCGTGGAACAAAAGGGGGTGCAACTCAATATTAGGAAGGTGTTCCTAATGTTTTGTACACTCTGTGTAAGGTCAAATAGCTTATGTAGTTGGTCATCAGTTTTTGCATTTGTCAGGGAAACATTTCAGGAACAAGGGGCACGAATAGGTTGAAGTACCAAAGGCAAATTGGCATGGACATTGTTCACGTATGACTGAATGTTTGAGTCACCTTGGAGTCGATCTTGTAGCAGTTGTCTGTGTTGCTCATCTTAATGAACTTGCCGTCGATCCCCTGGAAGACATACAGGATGTCTCGGACCAGCGCAGCCTCACCAACCTCCGCTGGAGAAGAACAACGAGGGATTCAGAAAAACAACAAAAAGTAGAGGACAACATTTATCATGAAAGCCATTAAAAGTTCTCTCTCTCTGTCTATCTATTTAATTCAGCCCCAACCCTGTCAGTGGAGTGCCAAGACAGATTCTATCTTAAATACCGGGAGAGCAACTAGACGTTTATGAAATGAAGTGATTATGTGAGGTGGTGCTTACTGCAGAACAGGAACATTTCATTGCAGACTTTGACAATTTCCCTCCGAACGAATCTCTTTCTGTTTAATATTGAGCATTGCAGAGCCACCATTACAGGTAGAGGACCCTGCCCATCTTCTGCCTACATTACAAAATCACCTCCAACTGTGAAGCAGTGTAGTTTCATGCACAAAAAGTAGGCCTATACATCCCAACTCACCAGTGGGGTCCCCGTCGCGGCGTGGCCTGGGGGCCCGGGTGGACAGGGCTGGGGGGCCGAGTGGGGCCCGTGAGGTAGGTGCCAGGGCGGAGGTGTTGGGGAGAGCCCACGCCAGCCGAGAGCCCAGCTGCTGCCCTGCTGTCTGGGGTGGGTGCCTGGAGAGAGCACACATACAAAATGGTCCATTAAACATTTCTATGTTTACATCCATGTAACTATAGACATTTTTCCTCCCCCTCGACATGCATAACTCTTCCCCTATACATGTTGGTTCTCCTAATGCAAACTGTCTTGTAGGACCATTACCAACCCCTGGGGTCATTGCTAATAGCCTGATAATGAGGGACTCTTGCCTTTCAACAGCAGAGAATGGCTTTAGAGGCATGACACTGTAGCAATGCCTCAGCTCCAAATGACTTTTATAGTGTTGATGATGTTCCAGTCAAACACCCACTAACCAGATACTTACCCTGGCACTAGAAGAGTATAGCCAGACTAATTATACACAAGTGCTGCTGGGGATGTGGAGAAGGACATACATAATTGATGCTCACAACGGAATGAAAATGCCCTGCTACAACAAATGGGTACAAAGACAATGCATTTTTCCAACAAGTCCTACTAATTTAAGATCCCTTTATATTCTAAAGGTTCATCGGTTATGCAGGTACAGTGCTTAGCTAGAACAAAAGCATGCACTCCCTGCGAGTCCACAGGAACAACATTGAAGAAAGTCTAGTGTCATGTATGACTGACTATGGAGTCCTGGGTGCTGACCAGACAAACAGGGTTCCATCAAATGGTCTTACCCGGCCAGCAGGGGCTGAGGGGTGGGTGTGGGCCCGTTGAGGGAGTACACCCCCAGGCTGCTGATGCCACTGGTGCCCATGCTGGTGGAGATCTGGGCGGCCCCGGGCCCCGAGCGCTCGGGGTAGCTGAGGGGCAGGCTCCCGGGCCGGGTGCAGTAGAACGGGGTGGAGTGGGCGTCCCGGGGGAGGGCCTGGGCAAACAGCGCCCCATAGCTGCCAACCTGGGAATGACATGCTATCAATAAATCAATGATGTATCAATTAAATAATCAAATGTGGAACAATATGGGGCATTTAATAGAATAGCAATGCTATTTTATGGAGTTCTATGGAGCTAACATGGCTGCGATGGTATTACCGTTTGTGATGATGCAGTCTGGACGATTATAATGCTTTCATTTCCTGTATCTATATATTGCTATAGTCAGTGCGTGTGTGTGTTGAGAGCACTGTGGTGTAATGACAGATATACCCACCCTGGACGGTTTCCTGGGGTCCTCACAGAGACTGAGCAGCAGGTATAAGACGGACCACCTGTGTTTCAGCACCCCCTGTTAATGGAACGCAAAACACACTGATTCTAAATTGGTTCTCCTTTCAAAGCTAATACAGTATGCATATGCACGGGGGTATTTGGAACAGAAGACTGACCTGAGTCTGCAGCTTTCTGTGGAGCTCAGAGAACAGGGCAGCGTCGCCCTCTCTCCTCTGCTTCAGCACTGGAGAAGCAAAGGACAGGACAGTCAGGCAAACAATATCAGACCACTAAATAAACAGACAGACCAATTCCAAAAACACAAGATGATTAAAGGGGGCTCAACTCCACACCGCACAAGGGTAAGTAATGTTTTTTTTATTACTTTACTATGGTTAGCGATCGATAAGATGGTCATTAGTGGCATTACTCCGACTACAAACAAAATCTACTGAGATTTACTCTTATGGAGACTCTTAAACGTATTTATTTATTGTCAAATGTACAATACTGTCCCCTTTAACAGGAGACAGAAAGGCTCTACTGGGAAAACAACAACAACAGACCACATTAAAGGATGCATGTCTGACCAGGTAACAGAGACAGTGCAAACCAATAATGTGCAGATGCCACTTTCAACTGTCGAGATGGACCCTCAAAGTGGATTCATTCAGCAAACCTATCCAGTTTAGGTCAGTTTATTGTCTCTAATAATAGGTCACTCACATTCTTTTTTGATCTTCTCCGACACTAGGAACTCATCCCTCTCAATGGTGGGAGCATAGTTACTCCCGACGACTCTCACAGCATACTGAAACTGATGGGCCACTTCAGCTAAAATGGGAAATAGGGTTGAGTTAAAGTACTGAGCACTGGATATCTGCTTTTCCTAAACCATATGTCACTACTAGTGAATTAATCTTACAGACTTGTTCAAATCTTACAGACGCAGAACGTTTCCCCTCAATCACTAGCTAGCAATCTTACACTTTCTGGTAGTCACGTAAAGTGGCAAAACATGCCTTAAAT
Organism: Coregonus lavaretus; assembly: GCF_964263955.1. NCBI lineage: Eukaryota > Metazoa > Chordata > Actinopteri > Salmoniformes > Salmonidae > Coregonus > Coregonus lavaretus. Next base: position 8,498 of record NW_028156900.1, read on the forward strand.
CGTGCAGGCGATACCACACACATTTACATAGAAAAAAAACTAAATGTCCCTTGTCTGTCACCAATGTTTAAGAAATATATATTTGAACTTACTCTGCCGATTGTATGTGGTGTTGGTCCTTCAACTGGTCAAAATTTGAGACAAAATATCCACAGGATTAAACCAACTTCAAAACACGGGTCTATGTGTGTGGCAATCAAGATGTGTTTGCTCATGACCGAAGGCATGTGCACATGACGGATGTACATGCACACGATGCATACTAGCAGGTGTTTACATGGTTTTGAGCATGTGCCAGATGATAGAAAATTCAACTTCAATACCTGCGCTCTAAAAGGTCAGGTAAACAATACTTTCCTGCGAATATTTTGTCTCATATTTCGAGCAACTGAAGGACCAACTGCACAGACAACCGGTATAGTAAGTTCAAATGTAATTGTATTCAACATTCTGGCTTGTAAAGAAAATGTTCACGATTATGCAATGCTTTGTTTCAGACTGTATACCAAGAATTGGTATCAAAGTCAGATTTATCAGGCAAACTTTCTGGCAGCCTGACAAACCAAGCTAGCTATCCCTTGTTAGCTACCTCAACAAGGCGTGGTTGGACTGTTGAATGTCAACCGTATCTACAGCTACCTATATCTAGCTATGACACACTTTTGGTAGTTAGCTAGCTAGTTAACGCCTTAGATATACCCAAATAAGGGACGATCTGACGTTAGCTAGATGGCTAGATACCTGGGGCCCATTCATAGCCTACCATCTCTTGGCAAGCTAGGTGTACAGCTACTAGCTAGCCTAAGCTAACTAGCTAACTAACTAGCATTGGCAGTGCGTTGGCTGTCACACAAACTTGACCTAACTACAAACTTAGTTAACTACTAGATGACGAGCTGAACGCTGGCATACAACTGTTATATCAGCAACACGGTTAATGTTAGCTAGCTAGCAACATACCAGGCTAGCTGCACATAACCGCGCCTGGGCTATTCTAACTAGCTAGCATCATAGCTACCTTCGCTCTTTCCAGTGATCCTGCAGCAGAGACTTTGAAGAAGGACGTTGGGGGACTTTTGATCTAGGGCAGCCATTGCGTTAGTCTATTTTATTTTCCTTATCAGACACCAGCGATACTACTGGATGCAGTTGTACCCACTACGATTGTTCTTGCTCTAGGTTTCCACTCTCAGTAACAACAGCCATTTTAACGGAACCCGCCGAAAGCGTCCTGACAGGAGGGGTTGCTAGCAAGAAGAGATGGGAAAAATGAATGAAAATATTGCCCTCCAAAACAAGGCAATGGCGCTAAAGGTTCCCATGTCAGTTGTTCCTAGCCTTCGCCCCATGCTTACGGTGGTCAAATTGTAAGCTAAGTAGAGAGCTAGTTGACTGTTCATTTTGAAATACATTTTGTATGTTCATTTTAAATTATTTTATTGGAATTAATTGCAATTAAATACAGCCTTATTGAAAGACAGTTATTTTGCATATTTGCATTTCAGAACCAGGAGAGTGGACAGCTCCCAGACTTGGGGTAAAAGGCAAGCTTTTCATGACCTTAGTAGTGGACAGCTTTCTCAATTCAATTCAATTTCAATTTAAGGGCTTTATTGGCATGGGAAACGTATGTTAACATTGCCAAAGAAAGTGAAGTAGATACTAATCAAAAGTGAAATAAACAATAAATATTAACAGTAAACATTACACTCAGAAGTTCCAAAAGAATAAAGACATTTCAAATGTCATATTATGTATATATACAGTGTTGTAACAATGTGCAAATGGTTAAAGTACAAATGGGAAAACAAATAAACATAAATATGGGTTGTATTTACGATGGTGTTTGTTCTTCACTGGTTGCCCTTTTCTTGTGGCAACAGGTCACAAATCTTGCTGCTGTGATGGCACACTGTGGTTTTTCACCCAGTAGATAAGGGAGTTTATCAAAATTGGATTTGTTTTCTAATTCTTTGTGGATCTCTGTAATCTGAGGGAAATATGTGTCTCTAATATGGTCATACATTTGGCAGGAGGTTAGGAAGTGCAGCTCAGTTTCCACCTCATTTTGTGGGCAGTGTGCACATAGCCTGTCTTCTCTTGAGAGCCAGGTCTGCCTACAGCGGCCTTTCTCAATAGCAAGGCTATGCTCACTGAGTCTGTACATAGTCAAAGCTGTCCTTAAGTTTGGGTCAGTCACAGTGGTCAGGTATTCTGCCACTGTGTACTCTCTGTTTAGGGCCAAATAGCATTCTAGTTTGCGCTGTTTTTTTTGTTAATTCTTTCCAATGTGTCAAGTTATATCTTTTTGTTTTCTCATGATTTGGTTGGGTCTAATTGTGTTGTTGTTGTTGTCCTGGGGCTCTGTGGGGTCTGTTTGTGTTTGTGAACAGAGCCCCAGGACCAGGTTACTTAGGGGACTCTTCTCCAAGTTCATCTCTCTGTAGGTGATGGCTTTGTTATGGAAGGTTTGGGAATCGCTTCCTTTTAAGTGGTTATAGAATTTAATGGCTCTTTTTTGGATTTTGATAATTCGCAGGTATCGGCCTAATTCTGCTCTGCATGCATTATTTGGTGTTTTTCGTTGTACACGGTGAATATTTTTGCGGAATTCTGCATGCAGAGTCTCAATATGGTGTTTGTCCCATTTTGTGAATTCTTGGTTGGTGAATTCTCTCTCTCTCTCCCTCTCACAAACACACACACACACCTTTTTGATTTAAGTTTATTGTAGCCTACACGTGCCAAAATGAATTAGGCTTCATGGTCCAAAACTTTGCCATGGTGCGCTGCCATGCAATAATGGGGAATTTGCCGTTCCATTTTGTTTCTAACTAACTCTTAGTGAATGCAACAGTTTTGTGAATTAGTTAAGCGATTCTGCTGAGAAAAGACATGATAATGCATGCCCGACCGAAACTGATACATTCCCCTAGGCATGTGTGTGACACTAGAGCGCGCAAGCGCTTACGGCTCCCAGTGACGTAGCCTATGATGGAAGAAAAACTGTTCTTTCCCACAACGTAGAGCCAAGAAGATTACTGGCGCGAGGAAGGTGAGAAAGAGAAGACAGGAGAAGAAAAAGAAGACGCTACTTCTGACTAGAAAGAAGTAGGCGACTTTGCGTCTGAAACATTAGGGGAAAAGAAGACCGCACTGGCTGCTGAATTATAGACTAACATATGCATGAAACCATAACTATGAAAGCGCGTGGGCATTTGAGCTTTACCTTTCAAAGAGCGAGACCAATAGGTGACTGATCGATAGGATTACAATAGTCGCACCCGGACTAATATAGTTTTTACGCAGAAAAAGGGGACCGTCCGAAAGTCATGGAGTATAGAGCTGAAATAAAAATTAGCTAGCGTCAAAAGATTAAAGAAGACGCCAAAAAAGAAATCGCTTGGAGCAGCTGGAACCTGTTAAAGAATGGATTTTAGCTCTATTCGCAAGTTCATTACCAGATGGGTAAGTAGCCTATTGCACTGAATGACTTTCTTGGAATCCATTTGGCAGTGCCAAAACAAAAGTCTATGCGGTGTAGCCTACTATTGCCTAGTAGGCTACCAACTTGTTGGTCTGGTGGTTGCAGCTTGACAGATTATTCTCAATGAAACATTGTTGCGTTTCTATGAACAATTATTGGGTTTCCATTTCCCATGTAGCCCTTTACACTCGTACCCATTTACGGGTTGAAAATGGCAGATTTGGGGACTAATAAGCGACTAAATTGGAACGTAGTGGCTGTACAGTAACACGCTATACATTAAGTCAGACATCTGTCTCTGCGCTATATGGGTTTTGATGACAGCCTTTCTGAACTTGAGTACCACTCACGACAAGAAGTTGCCCCACCCCTCCCGCTAATTGGGCAACTTTTGCAAATGTTTTGTTGTCAGAGTGAGGGAAATGCTGTAAATTAAGATGACTCAATGTATTTTGAAAGATGAGACGTTGAGGATTATAGTAAATACCGCTTTGATGTCATACAAGCAAGTCCAAATGTGCACTTCACATTTCCAAATGATAAAACTCATGTCATATACATTGTCAACGTTTATGATCACTATGTTTGGTGTACAGTTACAAGATGACATGTTGTCATACCCTGGGTTGTTCTGAACAGAATGAGCCTATGCTTGTTTATTGTGAAGGAAATTCGTTGTGGCACATGCACCAGAATGCACGCATGATTCCTTTGTATGTGCACCAAAATTACGATCTATTTCTCTGAATTGCCTTGTGAAAGCTGTAAGATCGTATTTTATAACTTAGCTAGTCATGTTGGCAATAGAACAAGCTTTCAAATCATGCCCACCTGACCTAGATTGCGATTTATAACGGATCGTTTTTGGATTGCGTAAATAACAACAGTAATTGTGTGATGGCGGGGATGCTGGGTTGTGTTCCAAAGGAAACAATTACAAGTGTGCTTGCTCTAGTTCCTCAACGGCACAGCTAGAGAGCTAAAAAAAAGTACCTTATAGTTGAAGACTCTTCTTTGAGTCATAAAGTGCATTGAAATTGCTTAGGAACTGTGCACACTTTGGAGAAGTGTGGCGACTTGGAGACACCAGTTAGTCCTCTCACTCAAACCCTTGTAATGTTTTTGTTTTATGTTGCACCTACCCCACATTTTCCAGGAATAGTCTTATCAGGTTACTGAATGTATTCAGAGTATTTTCAGATTTCGTTATCAACAAATGTGGCGAAAAGTACAGTAAATGGAAAATGTATATAAAATCAACAGTGTAATGTTTGGATTTTTTCTTGTGTACTCACCTTTAGTCCAATAATTTTTTGACTACATTTTCTCCAAACCGTTCCCTTTCAATTGCTACAATGGTTATGCTTTAAATATTTATTCAGTAAGAAACATTTAAATTTAGCCCTATCCATAAAGGCCAATTCCCACAAGTGTAAATGGTTAAATAGGCAACATCATTAAAAAATAATAATTCAGCAGAGTTTGTAATTGGTCGGTTTACACTTTTTGAATTGCACAATGTCACTATCATCTTGACTCTGTAAGGTGGAGTATGGTTTCACACTTAGAATACGGAAAGAGCAAGTCAGCTTAGTTGCATTTAAACCACCATTTAAGTCTATAGGGTTTTACAATTCAGTTTCGTCGAGCTTGGCAGAGTATTCAATTGTAGCCTATTATAATTGTGTAATTAATTTATAGCCTAGTTGCTGACAAAATAGTTTGTCGCTGTACACTACCAGTAAAAAGTTTGGACACACCTACTCATTCAAGGGTTTTTCTTTATTTTTTACATTGTAGAATAATAGTGAAGACATCAACTATGAAATAACACATATGGAATCATGTAGTAACCAAGAAAGTGTTAAACAAATCCAAAGAGATTCTTCAAATAGCCACCCTTTGCCTTGATGACAGCTTTGCACACTCTTGGCATTCTCACAAGGTAGGGGGGGTTTACAGGGCTATCTTCTGTAAACCCCCCCTACCTTCTCACAACACAACTGATTGGCTCAAATGCATTAAGAAGGAAAGAAATTCCACAAATTAACTTCTAACAAGCCACACCTGTTAATTGAAATGCATTCCAGGTGACTACCTCATGAAGCTGGTTGAGAGAATGCCAAGAGTGTGCAAAGCTGTCATCAAGGCAAAGGGTGGCTACTTTGATGAATCTCAAATATATAAAATATATTTGGACTTTTTTGTTTACTACATGATTCCATATGTGTTATTTCATAGTTTTGATGTCTTCACTATTATTCTACAATGTAAAAATAAAGAAAAACCCTTGAATGAGTAGGTGTGTCCAAACCTTTGACTGGTACTGTACATTTTCTTCAGTCATCACCAGGAACCAGTGCTGACTGCTGATACAGCATCAATGTCACCTCATGTCTTTTTCATGAAATAGATAATGATATAAGCACACATTGGTCGGCAGAGTAGGCTACAGTCAAACTGATGCTCGCAATGACAGACGTAATTGACAGCACATGCCAAACGATCAATTCAGTATGCTTTCATTTAGGAAGAATAATGATTGAAAACTGAATCATTGACTGAAATGCAAACATAATAATAATGGAATTGAACTCACGAGGTAGAGACCCCTGGTAAGGTTCTGTAAAACAACAACAACAACCCATGAATCAAATTCAAATCAAGTTTTTTTTTTTTTCAAGAATGCAAATATAATTTGTTTATGTGTTGCATGTTAAAAGATGTAGAAAAAAAATATTTCAAATAGCCTATGTCCATAAACCACCTGTTCATAAGTTTACATCAGAGGAGGCTGGTGGGAGGAGCAATAGAAGGACGGGCTCATTGTAATGAATGGGAATGGAATAAATGGAACCGATTCAAACATGTGGTTTCCATGCGTTTGATACATTCCATTTATTCTATTCCAGCCATTACAATGAGCCCATCCTCCTATAGCTCCTCCCACCAGCCTCCTCTGATTTACCTATAGCAAACAAACACTCCTTATGTCTTTATGACCAGGCAGGAACACATCCTATTACCACACATTAGAGCATATGACGAGCGTAGTTGTGTGGAGAATTACGTAATCCAGTGGTTTTAGGGCTCATGTGTGCTGCTGGGGAAATCAATAGGTTACAGCAGAGCCTATGGGCTGTGGGTTATCCAGTTCAGTAGAGTAATGGGTGTTTAGCACTAATCCAGAGGGCTGCTCACATGAGCCCACGAGGTCCGCTCGCATGAGCCCACGAGGTCCGAGGAATGTGGAGAAGCTAATGGGCATATTACTGACTGTAGCCAATAACTCAATAAAGGGGAAATAGTGTGGTGCTCTCAGGTGTTAAGGGGTAGCTGCCCAGGGCACACACCTGGCTCTCTGGGTTTAATATACTTACTGCTTGCAGATCTGAATTGTGGCAGAGAGAAACTTCAGTTTATAAAATGTTGTGCCTCAGTGATTATTTGTGATGGTTCACATGAAGTTGGAACACCTTAGTAACATGGCATCTTTGGCTCACAACAAAACATCAATGGACTAGTCGGGTATTTTTTTATTTTATTTAACTAGGCAAGTCAGTTACAATGACTGCCTACCCCGGCCAAACCCTCCCCTAACCCGGATGACGCTGGGCCAATTGTGCGATGCCCTATGGGACTCCAAATCACGGCCGGTTGTGATACAGCCGGGGATCGAACCAGGGTCTGTAGTGACGCCTCTAGCACTAAGATGCAGTGCCTTATACCGCTGCGCCACTCGGGAGGCCCATACGAGACATCCATGACTATAGCCACGTGTTGAGACATGTGTTTATCAGCAAACAGACGGGCTGACAGACAGACTAGTGCTCTGATTCATACAGCCTTGCTCTGCTGAGGGATGGTGGGCGGGAATTAAACAATAGCAAATAGTGATGTCGTCATGGTGATTAGCTACACACCTACACCCATAGGACTTCATTACATAGATAACTATTGAATAACATACTGTAACTTTTGATGGGCATCAATTATATCTATTATAAAGCATTCCCATGACAGTGAGTAGAGGGAGAGAGAGAGGCAAGCCATTGGATGCAGTACGCACTGGGTTAGTTAGTCACGAGGGGACTGTTTAGAGAGCGAGAGTGTAATGTGTAACGAAAAGCTCGGTCCCCCCTGAACTTTGATCTAATGCGTAGTAATGCTGTCTGGCGTTAGGAGAGGAGAGGATAGAATGGGAGAGATGAGAGGAGGATAGGAGAGACGATTAGGAGAGAGGAGAGGATAGAATGGGAGAGATGAGAGGAGGATAGGAGAGACGATTAGGAGAGAGGAGAGGATAGAATGGGAGAGATGAGAGGAGGATAGGAGAGGAGAAGAGGGGAGGATCATATTCTGTTGCACATCAGACTAGATATAGATACACACACACACACACACACACACAGTTATGCAAGTGTACCTTTTTTAGGTTGACAATTTCAAATTGTCATTGCCACAAAAGTGTTCAAAGACAGCACTGTAATCTTAGTACCTGTCAGTTTGTTCTAAATGATAGTCCTTGCGTGCACATCTTGACACAGAGTTAGGAACAAGGTGCCCGCTGTTCCTCTCCTGGTCATATTTTATGCATTTATCCTCTCATCATCTCCTCCTGGTCAACATGTCCTCTTCACCCCCACTCTATCTATGACGTATTGGTGGGTTATGAAACCCAAATACTAATTCATCCATAGATCTGAAGCCGTGAGTGAAATTGCTGTTTCTTACAATGATGAGGCTCGTTATGCAGACTTTTGTTTGTGTGTATAGCACCATGTTTTTGGCTCATCCTCTGACAAGAGCTTGTTATTGATAAATACATTATTCCTTTGGGGTTATTCCTGTGCGGACCGTGGCTTTGATTTTGGAGATGTCCCCGGGGAACGTGTTCTGCCTCAGGGGAAATCAGCCAGGAATCAGGACATTATCAATGATTCTGTCATCAGTCTCAGCCAATGACATCTATTCTCTATTCAATTGTTTCCGCAACAGCTACTCTTCCTTATTCCTGAGGGTTCACTCAAAACACAAGTACAAAAACATCCACAGAGACAGAAACATAGAAACAACAGAGGCAGTAATACATTATTCATGAACTCAAAGGTGAGAGATGGAACATCTATGCAGCAGATCGGGCGACCGCCAGACAGACAGACAGACAGACAGATAGACAGACTGACACAACAACATAGAGACAGTAACACACTGGTCATTAGCAGTCAGGTGGGAGAGAGCCTGAAACTCTCGGCCTTGGCAGTTTTGCTGCTGACTAATCTGCTCGTTTGGACAGGAAGTCTCTCTCCTGCTGACTTCCTGTCTCCTGGGGATTAGGTTAGGAGTGGGGGAGCTCTCTCTCTCTCTCTCTCTGTCCACATAGATAGATAATCCCATTTATACTTGTCACGGGGAGCAACCTTAATGAAGCACTAGACCAATATCATGACAAAATAAGGTCATGTTGTTGAGAGGTGATTATGAGGTGATAATTCCTGACTGCATAATGGATTTCTCCAACTGGGACAATAAGATATTGAATTCATTTGCTTTGAAAGGGAAACTTATGAGCATGTAATGTTACCATTATGTAACTTAGCCTACACACTGTTACATTATATGTACTGTATAGCATGTTCTTAGTGTTTAATTATTAATGATAGTCAGCAATGCAGTAATTCAGCACTATAGCATCTGTGTCCACTAGTGGGATATTTACACAGTGTCTACTGCCTATGTATTGTGTTGTGACTGTTGTGCTGTGTTTCTAGGGACAGAACGGGACAGGAGGGACGTTTTGGGATTAGTAGGATCTGAGCTAAACGGATAAAGAGCCAGCCCTCCTCAGGGCCAAGACACCACTTGTCATTAGTAGTTAGACTTACAGTCCGGTCAGGGGTTTCTACAGTTCACACAAACATTTCATGTGAGCAAAAAAATAACATTTTAGTTGTGTAAATTACATAAATTCAAAAGCTGTATTGTACATTACAATATGATGTAATATGATTTGTCTCTTTAAAACCATTTGTCTGTGATAAAGAACAAAAGCTCATTTAATTTCCTTGATGTAGGCTTGCTGTATGAAAATACTATGCAGCTCTCATTGGACATTAGTACGTATTTCTCCTAATGACCTCACTCATAGAGCTTCGACTCAAGCTTCCCTTATTGATTTAGCTGTAGCCAGGTTAAATAGCAGCATTATGACTGTGTGAACTGTGTAATTACAGTGTTATCTCACTTCGCTGCACCCCAGTGCACTCACCCAGCCACACCCGCCCTCTGCGTCTCTCTCGCTCCAGGGTCTGTCAGCCAGGTGTTAATAACATATCATGACTTAACACCCTCATACTGTACGTGTGTCTGTCTGTTGAACAGAGCGCCTCCTTAATCCATTTAGTCTGGTTGTTCTCCTTTAAGTATCCGGTTAATTCATTTCCTTCCAATAACAATAACATTCCACTTTCCGTTCGTTTGGTGCCAACATGGTGCCCATCATAATTCTAGAATCTCAAAGCAAGTTGACCACCAAAACTCTGTATATCTTTGGCCCTGCCTTTAACTATGGTGCTGCTCCAGCTCCAGCAGTATTTCCAACAGTCGTGCTGAGTATAAGCCTACACAGGGAGGGCCCTAGCTCCAGCAGTATTTCCAACAGTCCTGCTGAGTATAAGCCTACACAGGGAGGGCCCTAGCTCCAGCAGTATTTCCAACAGTCCTGCTGAGTATAAGCCTACACAGGGAGGGCCCTATGGACCAAGAGGCTGATGATGGATGGCAGTGATTTAATGGAGCAGAAAAGGCCATATCAGGAGAGAGTGAGCCGGTGAGTGTTTGAACTTGGTAATGTTCCACGTGTTGGTTCCGGGCCCTTGGATAGGACCACTAAAGAGTGCTGATAAAGGCGGGCAGAACCCTTAATGCCGCCCCCCCTCAGAGAATCATATCTCACTACACAGCACACACTCATTCTTTATAGATCATACAGAGACAGGAACATTGATCAGGTGGATCTCAATAGTCTGAAATGGCTTTGGGCTCAATTCAGTCAAATCGGAATGACAGTACTCCCTTTCTTTTAACAGTGTATTGTGATTAGGTCACTGGTCCCAGAGCCCTGAGGGAGCTGCTCAAAACCTGTTCCATGTGATCCAACTGAAACTGTTCTAATCTACAGGGATGTCAGGATGAAAGCAGCCCAGCACGACACATTCATACACTGAATGCAGATAGAAATGCATTGCATGGGACTGACACCACCCTCTATTCCCACGTGATAGACCACTGTGTCCATTCTACACAATACATTTCTATGTGGATGGAACGTCCAGGACCTTGTGTCTTAGAGAACAGAGCCCCTCTACCTATCCACAGCAGTGTCAGATGAGAATGAGCCAGCCTAGCACAGCAGACCGTGGTGATGTAACAGCGATGGTGGATGAGCGTTTGTCAGTTTGATAGGACCTTAGTGAAGTGAAGCGTGAAAGTCATCTCTCCTTCCTCACTGTTCTAATAGGAGAGATTCTCAACTTCTAGACTTAATGAAGTGTATGCTCAGCCTGGAGAGAGAGAGAGAGAGAGAGAGAGAGAGAGAGAGAGAGAGAGAGAGAGAGAGAGAGAGAGAGAGAGAGAGAGAGAGAGAGAGAGAGAGAGAGAGAGAGAGAGAGAGAGAGAGAGAGAGAGAGGAGAGAGAGAGAGAGAGAGAGAGAGAGAGAGAGAGAGAGAGAGAGAGAGAGAGAGAGAGAGAGAGAGAGAGAGAGAGAGAGAGAGAGAGAGAGAGAGAGAGAGAGAGAGAGAGAGAGAGAGAGAGAGAGAGAGAGAGAGAGAGAGAAGGAAAGCGAGGGAATAAAAGAAAGAAAGCTAGAGTGCTTGACATTCCATTTGATCTATTATTACTGATATTCCATTCAGATTATTGATGAGCGACTAGTTACAACAGGATGTTAATCCTAATTTCCAGGATATGGTCCGTCCCCCCTCACGGTCCCCTGCTGGGATGGAAATGACGAGCTAATGGATAAATAATTGTCTAAATTCTTGAAAAATTTACCATGACAACTTGGAGACACACTGTCTGTCCTTGGAATAAGTTGTGTGAAGGAGTGTAAGACAGAGAGGGAGAAAGAAACACAGAGAGAAAGATATGAAGTGAGAAAGCGGTGGAGACTGGGGGGGGGTGTCTTGAGTAAAAGTAAAAGAGGAAGAGATGGAGAGAGGGAGAAAGTGAAAGTGAGGGGGGAGTGGCTGAGGGCACAGGTGGCAGCTTTATTTCACGGCTGATCGGGAGCTAATGAAACACACTGAGGCGTAGTACTATTTTATCCACAGTGTCAACACCATAGGTGAGAGCTGTGGTGCAGCATACCATAATATAGTCCCTCCTGTTCCCACAGTGACGACCAAGGACATCAGGGTTCATGCACCCAGCACTCTGGCCCATGTCCAGACGAGCGGAGTGGAAAATGAGTGTGTGATCCCCTTAAACACTATTTTCAGGGTTATAATGGAACGCAAAGACTAGTTTGATTAGAAGTCATGGGTTGGTTATATAGATGTCACGTTGCTGGCGTGTTTAGGCTGTGACCTCTGACTTTTCAACATTGGTTGTCGTCATAGAAAACATGTTAAACATTCATGTGATTGATTGTCTCTGGTTTGTCTGCCGTACATAATGTACAAGCAAGGTTGTGGGAAAACTAGAACAAAGACTTCATGGTCTTCATCACTTTAGGATGTGTTCTCTACGGCAGAAAAATAATAGTGTCAAAGTTTCATCTTCTTCGCCTCATTCCGTTTTGAAATCGAAAACACACACCATCTCCTATTAATCGAAGAGAATGACATTTTCCTAAGTTGTACCGATTTTCTAACAAGATCCTCCTATTGCTCTATTGTCTCTTATCATCAGAGGAAGATCACAGTCTCACAGAGGAAGATCACAGTCTCATTGAGGAAGATCTCAGTCTCATAGAGGAAGATCTCAGTCTCAGAAAGGAAGATCTCAGTCTCATAGAGGAAGACCTCAGTCTCAGAGAGGAAAGCCTCAGTGTAGACAGAGGGATTTTCTTCCCCTGGAGGACTGGGTCATTGGATCATCATGTGACCTCCCACCAGTCAGGAGGCCTGGGGTGAGATCAGACCAGGGACCAGCAGGAGCCTCAGACAGCAGCATTACACACACACGAAAAAAGGAAAGGGTGTGTCGACTGAAGCTGGTAACGAGAGAGAAGAAGGAACTGAAACGGAGTAAGGGGTCTTAGAACTAGGGGTGGAGAGTATCGGTAGCAAGCAAGAAGAGGCATAAACAAAAATACAAAAATAACTGGGTTAAAGGGCCTTGGAATTGGGATGAAAATGGAGCTATAGGGAAGCCTCACTGAGTGGAGAAACTATGAAGACGCTGCAACAGGTAGCCTTCACATTCCATTGGTAAAGCTCTTTTGTTTCATTGCATGTTTTTTTGCAGTAGTTCTCAGTCTTTTATTCTGAATTGTGAGTTTGATTGATAGTAATGGATACAGCTTTATTGGTTTGGATAATGGATCGATTCTGCAGTGCAGTTTTGATTGAATCCGTCCCCTAAATGACACATTACAGTTTTTCTCGTTTGCTAAGACACATTTCTTGAAACCTTCACCCATTTTCTCAAAACTTTAAACACAAAACCAAATCTTCAAACTACATTCACAAAACCCCTGATTCTTCTGGCAAAATCAAACAATCGCTTCAAAACCATTTAATCTGTGCTCAAAATCAAAAAATGCTTTCAGATCATACACACAGCCAGTCAATATATAAACACTACAGAGCGTTCATTAGACACTACATCAAAAAATGGAGAACACAGCGTCCAAGGCATGTAGTTACAGATAAATAAATAAAATGTATATAGTAAACGCATTTTGCAATTAAAACAAAAAGTATAGTAATCACAACTTAGTACAGTGTATATATTGTATACTGTAAGTACTGCAAGTAATACAGTATTGAATGTCTGTATATTCAGCACTTGCATAAAAATTCAGTAGTCCAACTGCAAAAGCCCAAAGAACAAAGAAAACTCTAAATGAAAAGCACATTACAGTACACTCAAATGTTGTGCAACTGTGAAATCAAAGTCAATGAGAGATTCATTCTGCCTCAGCATCACATCTTTGTGCTGCTTCCGGCCAGAGGACTTCGTCCACATCACAGGCAACGTTGTTCCTTGCCAGGCAATGGGGGAAAAACCCTCTGGTGTGCCGGATCCAGCCTTGACAGCACTCCACACCTATGTCACCACAGGCCAAATCCATTGCCTGTAAGAGATTTTCCCTGGTATATGGGTTTCGGTCATAGACCTTCCACCGCCACGCAGAGAAAAACGATTCTATTGGGTCGAGGAAAGGGCTGTATGGTGGAAGGCAAACATTTATGAATCGCTGGTTGATGTTGAACCACTCGCGTATCCGGACACCACGGTGAAAGCTGACATTGTCCCAAACCATGACATAGACAGGATGCACTGCCTGCTGATGATCCTGCTGCTCACGCTCAAACAAAACATCCCAAAGACCACCCAGAAATGTAAGAAGATGTTCAGTGTTATATGGCCCCATTGTTGCATGACGGTGGAACCCCACGATTACTTATGGCTGCACAAAGGGTGACATTGCCACCACGCTGGCCAGGGACTTCCACAATGGCACGTTGGCCAATTATGTTCCTGCCTCTCCTTCTCCTCTTCGCCAGATTGAACCCTGCTTCATCTACAAAAATGTATTCATGGGGCCTTTCCATGGAATCCAATTCAAACACTCTCTCGATATAAAAATGTATAAATAAGTAGTTTAGTAAGTGATTGTAACACCCTGGCTCTGGGACTCTATATGTTGAGCCAGGGTGTGTTCTTTCATTGTGGTGTATTTCTATGTTGGGAGTTCTAGGTTGTTTATTTCTATGTTGGCCTGAGTGACTCCCAATCAGAGGCAACGAGTGTCAGCTGTGGCTGGTTGTCTCTGATTGGGAGCCATATTTAAACTGTCTGTTTTTCCCTTTGTGTTTGTGGGTTCTTGTTCCGTGTTGGTCTATGTTACCTAGGACGTTACGAGTCGTTTGTTGTTTTTGTTTACTGTCCGTGTTTATCGCTAATGATAAATAAACATGTTCGTTCATCACGCTGCGCCTTGGTCCTCCTCTCTTAACGACGATCGTGACAGAAGAACCCACCATACAAGGACCAAGCAGCGTGTCCAGGAGCAGGCAGACTGGACATGGGAGGAAGCGCCGGGAAAGGAGATGGAGAGGTTGGCGATGGCCCAGGTGGGCAAATCGTGGTCCTGGGAGGACATGCTCGGGGGCAAAGGGCCATGGGCTAGGATTAAGGCCCTGGCGAGAGAGGAGCAGTGGCGTCAGCAGTGTCATCGTTGGACGGACGAGAGGCAACCCCCAAATTTTTTTGGGGGGGGGCACACGGCATGGGCGGCTGGGCAGCAGGAGGCTGCCACAGGGCGATTTGGAGAGGAGGCCACCGGGTTTGGGGGGCCAGAAGGCAGGTTGGCGGAGCCTGGATGGAGAGCAGAGCCAACTCCCCGTACTCAGGCATGGCAGCATGAGACTGGTCAGGTTCCGGGGTATGCGGAGCTGCGTACTGTGCCACGAGTGGTCTGGCATAGTCCGGTACGTCCTGTGCGAGCACCCCGCACGTGTTGTGCGAAGGTGGGCATGCAGCCAGGACGGAGTGTGCCGGCTCAGCGCTCGTGGCCTCCAGTGCCTCTCCTCGGTCCCGGATATCCTGCGCCAGTGTCACGTGCTGTTATGCCAGTACGGGTACACAGCCCTGTACGTCCTGTGCTGATGCCTCACACAGAGTGTGTGAAGGTAGGCATTCAGCCAGGACGGGTTGTGGCAGCTCTTCACTCCAGGTCTCCTATCCGTCTCCACAGCCCGGCCCGGCCTGTCCCTGCTCCACGCACCAAGCCTACGGTGTGCGTCGCCAGCCCGGTCCGGCCTGTCCCTGCTCCTCGCACCAAGCCTACGGTGTGCGTCGCCAGCCCGGTCCGGCCTGTCCCTGCTCCTCGCACCAAGCCTACGGTGTGCGTCGCCAGCCCGGTCCGGCCTGTCCCTGCTCCACGCACCAAGCCTACGGGGTGCGTCGCCAGCCCGGTCCGGCCTGTCCCTGCTCCTCGCACCAAGCCTACGGTGTGCGTCGCCAGCCCGGTCCGGCCTGTTCCTACTCCACGCACCAAGCCAGGGGTGCGCATCGTCAGCCCGGTCCGGCCCGTTCCTACTCCACGCACCAAGCCAGGGGTGCGAGTCGTCAGCCTGGTTCGGCCCGTTCCTACTCCACGCACCAAGCCAGGGGTGCGAGTCGTCAGCCCGGTCCGGCCCGTTCCGGCTCCACGCACCAAGCCAGGGGTGCGCGTCGTCAGTCCAGCACAACCCGTGCCTGGGTCACCGGTGCCTGGTAAGGTACCGGTCAACTGCTCCACTACGGAGCTGAAGCTAACCGCTCCTGCTACGTCCAGTTCAGCTCCAGCCAGCGGGGCCAGACCGGACCAGGGGCGCTATGGGGGGTTTATTGGAGGGTGGTGGGCAAGCCCGGAGCCAGAACCGCCGCCGAGGAGGAATGCCCACCCAGCCCTCCCCTGTTTTGCTCTAGTTGAGGCGCGGTCGCAGTCCGCGCCTTTAGGGGGGGGTACTGTAACACCCTGGCTCTGGGACTCTATATGTTGAGCCAGGGTGTGTTCTTTCATTGTGGTGTATTTCTATGTTGGGAGTTCTAGGTTGTTTATTTCTATGTTGGCCTGAGTGACTCCCAATCAGAGGCAATGAGTGTCAGCTGTGGCTGGTTGTCTCTGATTGGGAGCCATATTTAAACTGTCTGTTTTTCCCTTTGTGTTTGTGGGTTCTTGTTCCGTGTTGGTCTATGTTACCTAGGACGTTACGAGTCGTTTGTTGTTTTTGTTTACTGTCCGTGTTTATCGCTAATGATAAATAAACATGTTCGTTCATCACGCTGCGCCTTGGTCCTCCTCTCTTAACGACGATCGTGACAGTGATACAGAAAGACAGACTTCTGCAATAGTGCATTTGTATGCACTCCTGATTTACATACACTACAATATAGTGCAGTTTACAGTAACAGTAGGCTAGTAGCATAGCATTGTACTGTAAGCATCAGCGCTGAAAGTGTCTGAGTGTACACTTACTTGCACATACTGAAATCGTAGATCTTTGACCCTTTCTGAGTTGCGCTCAAAGGGTACTCTGTACACTTGCTTCATGCGTACCCTGTTGCGCTGGAGGACACGGTCAATGGTAGAAAGGCTGACACTGTTGATTCCTTCAAAGTTTACATTGTGTTCAACAACTCTTTGCTGTATTTCACACAGTCGGATGGCATTGTTTTGAAGGACCATATCAACAATGAGAACCTCTTGCTGTTGGGAGAACATAGCAGGCCTTCCTCATGTGGTAGTCTTGCAATTCTACAAAAAGGGAAAATGCACTTATACATATAGTAAAAATAGTAATGGACATTACTTCTATACGTAAAATATTGTATGGTAAGATTATTATTATTTTTTTCCCCAGTCCCCTTTCTATTGACAAAGTGATGTACTGAATCAAATGTATACAGTAAACTTTCAATGACCAAAATAAAAAGAAACAATGACCTGTTCTCTTCTCTGAATGTCCTGATTATGGTGGCCACAGAGAATCTGCTCAAATTGGGTTGTACTCTTTGTCCTGCTTCCCTCATTGTCATTCCATGAACAACAACATGGTCTATCACAGTTGCTCGAATTTCTTCTGAAATTACTGTTCTTGGTCTTGCTCTTCCTCGTCCTCGTACTCTTCCTCCTCGTCCACCACCTCTTACACGTACTCTTCCTCCTCTGCCTCTCAGACTGTTTTCATCCATTGTTGGATGGCACATGTGCCACCTGTGCACACTGAACTGGCTTATATTCTGTACAATTGGTTTGATCACATCATTAGGAACAAGTGTGAACAATTTGGAGTCGTTGTGTGTAAACGATGACAACTCTGTTGTAGTTGTGTTTAACTTTTGCCGCCTGTGTTTACCATTTTGTAACACAAGTGCATCACAGTGCGAAATGTGTTTTAGTGAGTGAGAATGTGTTTAGAGTTTTGCAAAAAGACTGATTGATTCGACATGGGTTTAGGCCACTGAGCATTTGGTTCAGAGAATGGGGTTTAGTGTTTTAGCAATTCAGAAAAACTGTAAAACCTTATGTAAGAATTTGCTCACAGCTCTGGTTTGTATCAGGACACACATCTCAACGAGAGAGAGAGAGAGAGAGAGAGAGAGAGAGAGAGGCTTTAGAATAATGTGGTGATGGATCTCAAATTGAATTGTCTGGGTAATAAAAACATTATCTCTTCATGCTCTGAAATGTGGTTGAGTGGATTGTGAGGACATGGAAAGTGCTGGAATGGGGGCTTTCTGAGGGCATTGTATCATCACTGACTGAAATAGACATAAATATACACTGAGTGTACAAAACATTAAGGACACCTTGCTAATATTGAGTTGCATCCCCACCTTTTGCCCACTGAACAGTCTCAATCCGTCGGGGCATGGACTCTTAAAGGTGTCAAGTGTTCCACAGGGATTGTGTCAAGCTGGCTGGATGTCCTTTGGGTGGTGGACCATTCTTGATACACACAGGAAACTGTAGAGCGTGAAAAACCCAGCAGCGTTGCAGTTCTTGACACAAACCGGTGTGCCTGGTACTTACTACCATACCACGTTCAAAGGCACTTAAATATGTTGTCTTGCCCATTCACCCTCTGAATGGCACACATACACAATCCATGTCTCAATTGTCTCAAGGCTTAAATATCCTTCTTTAACCTGTCTCCTCCCCTTCATCTACACTGATTGAAGTATATTTAACAAGTGACATCAATAAGGGATCATAGCTTTCACCTGGATTCACCTGGTCAGTCTATGTCATGGAAAGAGCAGGTGTCCTTGATGTTTTGTACACTCAGTGTGTGTGTGTGTGTGTGTGTGTGTGTGTATATCTGTGTCATATCCTGTGATCAAATATCACAGATGATCATATTCGTTGTCCACATATTGTGAGTGGGCTGAGGCACCGTAATGATACAAGTATTTCAATTCGCTTAATCGCCTAATCTGATCTCACAAAGACATTATTTTTCAACTCTTTCTTTGCGAGCTCAGTGAACTTCAGAACAGATTTCCATGGTTTCAGTATCACTTCCCTACCATGTCCTGTAGTCTCTGCGTGCTTAAAAATTCCCCAGTATAGGCCTGTAATCTGCTAAATGATCTATTTAAAGATAGCTGGCTCTTGTTGACAGCCTTTCTTTCTATCCAACGCCTGGTGAGGTGAGTGGATACAATGTGCCCACAGATCGATGGAAGCGTTTAGAAGAGAAGAGCGAGGCTGCTGTCAGGTTGATATCAGTGATCTGACTGAGAGGTTGTTATGCCTGGCTGCACCTTCAGGATCCTGCAGAGAGAGAGAGAGATGAGAGAGAGATGAGAGCGAGAGATGAGAGAGCGATGAGAGAGAGAGAGAGGTCTTTGAGTTTGGTTAAACGAGTCAGAGCTGTGACTCTGTGGTCTGTGTTGTCCCCTAGCTGGCAGGGAGGTTCCTGACAGGTGTATACTATTTTTGGTCCTGGCTTTAGCTGTTGAATGTTTTATAGGTAGTAGGAGACTGACTGACTGGCTGGTTGGATGACTGACTGGCTGACTGGCTGGTTGGATGACTGACTGGCTGACTGGCTGGTTGGATGACTGACTGGCTGACTGGCTGGTTGGATGACTGACTGGCTGACTGGCTGGTTGGATGACTGACTGGCTGACTGGCTGGTTGGATGACTGACTGGCTGGTTGGATGACTGACTGGCTGGTTGGATGACTGACTGGCTGACTGGCTGGTTGGATGACTGACTGGCTGACTGGTTGGATGACTGACTGGCTGACTGCTGCTGCTAAGGTGAGGGTGTAGTGAAGCCACAGGGCCAACACACACACACACACACACACACACACACACACACACCTGGCTCTAGTCTGGAGGATTAGATAACACCACAGACAGCCTTAAAGGTTCTGCATGGTCAATCGTCTGCAGTGGCTGTACAGCATTTGCGCTTCGCGGAGCAGAGCAGAGCTGTTGTGAAGGAAGTTGTCAAGGAAGTGAGTTTGTATTTATACAGGACCTACCGCCCCCATCTACCGTCAACCAATCATGTCAATGCGGAGCTATACGGAGCCCTCCGTATTGTTACAAAATGTGGGCGGCGCACAGCGATGTAACCTTCTACACTGAGACCAGAGAGACACTTACTCTGTCGCAAGGTTTTTGAACACGGCCCTGGACAAAAATATTGACAGGTCTATTTTTGGCATTTCTGTTTTGGCATTTATTCTATCTGTTCTTATGGTCTATTCTATTGTGATTTGTACTTTTTATTTCATCAGGGGAGCCCAATTGAGACTAGGGTTCATTTTCAATGGTGGCCTGAGACCACAAAGCAAAAGATAAAGAAATATAACAAGATCCAATAACATGTACACTACACCAGAACATCACCGACATCACAGCCTTCATAAACAAGTTACTATCAATCAGTCAAAACAATTGCACACCTCTGTGAAGTCATTTATCATCAGGGTTTCAAACTGCCCTTGTGGCACCAGGGAATCCAAATGTAATGAATTTTGTAAGTGATTCCAAAAATGTGGAGCGTGAAAACTAAAAGCGGATTTACCTCATTCCGTGAGGAATCTGAAGCGTTAACCAACCCTGTATCTCATTATTTTATATGTTAGCAACAAAGTCGGAAGCTTGTGTAGTTTATACAGTTTGATTTGATGGGAGTGGAGGTATAATCAAACCTCAGATCAGGTCTTAACATATTAACCCTGCTGAAAGGTCAGCTGGTCTGATCCCACCACACGGTCAGTCCCCCATCACATGACTATGGCCTGTGTGATCACATGTCTGTTTAGCCCAGAACAGAACTGCTATGGTGTAACATGAGCACTAGTGTGACATGTAGATGGTCAGTCATGGGGGAGCTTTGTTAGGATTCAGATCTGTGTTCAAAGGATTCCAAAGGCTCAAATCTTTTGGCGACAACATCTAGGGTTTTTATGTGCACTTGGGTTGAGTATTGTCGGGTTGACTTGAATGGAGTTGAGTTCAGTGTTTTCCTGTCTCTGGAATGCAGTGCATCCTCTGAGTAAGGGTGTGTGTGTGTGTGTGTGTGTGTGTGTGTGTGTGTGTGTGTGTGTGTGTGTGTGTGTGTGTGTGTGTGCGCGCGCTGTAGCTTTAGACAAAGGGGGTTTGTTTGAGGAAGTCACACAGAGACCATGTGAGTAGATGACTGCTGTGGCCGTCCTGGGATTAATGCTGCTCTCTGAAATACACTGCCTCTTAGGTCTGGAGAACGCACGGACGTACAAACACACACACACACACACACACACACACACACACACACACACACACACACACACACACACACACACACACACACAGACGATAGCTGGGGAGACAGAGCAGGAGCAGAGAGGACCAAACCTGGCACCACTCTACAGACAAACAGAGTAGCTGGGAGTCATACTGCTTATGAAGCCACACTAACACCCTGATAACCTTCATGTAACCAGAGCCTTTGTTACTCTGTACCTTTTGCACTTGACATTAGTAATGCATTGTGATGGAAATGTTCTCTGTGTGTATCCAATCGTATGTTTAGAATAATGTTGCTTTCTAATAACCTGTCTTGGTTGGGTTCATGCGAGTGCAAAGGAGTCAACCACACTATCACTGATAAGCAATTTGCCAGTACGCCCAGAACATTGCAAGGAGTATCTCAGTTTCACGGTAAGAAGCCTGGTGTGGTATCAGTCAGTCTCATGCAGGAACCATGTGTATATGACTTGTTGGTGGAGCAGTATAAAGGGACTGAAAAGGGAACTCCTATTTAGAGTTTCATCAAGCTTGTATTGAGTTTGTGAACCTCTCCGGCCGTTATAATAAAGATTGCTTCATTTACTTGACATTAGTAATGCATCATACTTTGAGGAACAGCATTTCTGTTTCCCCTCCAAGCAGTGAAACAGTGTCTGTCACAGTGTGCCATGAATCAGTATGATAATATGATCAGTCTTCTCCGCATGTAGCAGACGGCCAGACGGCAATTCATGGAAATAGATTAATTAGTCTGGTTCCATCCTGTTACACACCAATGTTTACCATGCCACACCCACACCCCTGGAGCCTGCCTGGTCCTGCCTGGTACAAAACACAGCCTTGGGAACGCTCAGCTCTGGGTGGACTGACTTATAGCCCTGGGAATGGACAAGTCAGCCTCTACAATAACACAGGGCCTGGGATGCTGGGACTTAGGTGTTGCTGTTTCCTATCACTCTGTGCTCTTCTCATTCCCTACTGACTACAGTATCCCTGACTAGAGGGATAGAGGTATAACACTTGCCTACCACAAATGAGATGTTTACTGCTAACCCCAATCAGCTGAGCAGATCCCAGAAAACGCTATGAGCAGCAAACACAATTATTTATCACTGTGGGTTTCCCATGTGATACCTCAAGATGGCTACGATATCATCTTGTGCCATGGTCTGTGTGTGTGTGTGTCTGTGTATCCTGGAACTAAAGGAGGAAGTGAGAAGATGGTGTAGTGAAGGCCCAGGAAGTGTGGGCTAGTATAGCCTCTGTCCTAACATTTTACATTTTAGTCATTTAGCAGACGCTTTTATCCAGAGCGACTTACAGTTAGTGAGTGCATACATTTTCATACTGGCCCCCTGTGGGAAACGAACCCACAACCCTGGCGTTGCAAGCGCCATGCTCTACCAACTGAGCTACAGGGGACTACTGTACCTGTACTAACCTCTGTAGCATGGAGGAAGGAGTTTATTAACAGGGAGATTCAGCAGCCGGCCTGTACTGAGCCTAACAGCAGACTACTGTATGACACCATGCATGGAGCTGTCCTGTACTGAGCCTAACAGCAGACTACTGTATGACACCATGCATGGAGCTGTCCTGTACTGAGCCTAACAGCAGACTACTGTATGACACCATGCATGGAGCTGTCCTGTACTGAGCCTAACAGCAGACTACTGTATGACACCATGCATGGAGCTGTCCTGTACTGAGCCTAACAGCAGACTACTGTATGACACCATGCATGGAGCTGTCCTGTACTGAGCCTAACAGCAGACTACTGTATGACACCATGCATGGAGCTGTCCTGTACTGAGCCTAACAGCAGACTACTGTATGACACCATGCATGGAGCTGTCCTGTACTGAGCCTAACAGCAGACTACTGTATGACACCATGCATGGAGCTGTCCTGTACTGAGCCTAACAGCAGACTACTGTATGACACCATGCATGGAGCTGTCCTGTACTGAGCCTAACAGCAGACTACTGTATGACACCATGCATGGAGCTGTCCTGTACTGAGCCTAACAGCAGACTACTGTATGACACCATGCATGGAGCTGTCCTGTACTGAGCCTAACAGCAGACTACTGTATGACACCATGCATGGAGCTGTCCTGTACTGAGCCTAACAGCAGACTACTGTATGACACCATGCATGGAGCAGTCCTGTACTGAGCCTAACAGCAGACTACTGTATGACACCATGCATGGAGCTGTCCTGTACTGAGCCTAACAGCAGACTACTGTATGACACCATGCATGGAGCTGTCCTGTACTGAGCCTAACAGCAGACTACTGTATGACACCATGCATGGAGCTGTCCTGTACTGAGCCTAACAGCAGACTACTGTATGACACCATGCATGGAGCTGTCCTGTACTGAGCCTAACAGCAGACTACTGTATGACACCATGCATGGAGCTGTCCTGTACTGAGCCTAACAGCAGACTACTGTATGACACCATGCATGGAGCAGTCCTGTACTGAGCCTAACAGCAGACTACTGTATGACACCATGCATGGAGCTGTCCTGTACTGAGCCTAACAGCAGACTACTGTATGACACCATGCATGGAGCTGTCCTGTACTGAGCCTAACAGCAGACTACTGTATGACACCATGCATGGAGCTGTCCTGTACTGAGCCTAACAGCAGACTACTGTATGACACCATGCATGGAGCTGTCCTGTACTGAGCCTAACAGCAGACTACTGTATGACACCATGCATGGAGCTGTCCTGTACTGAGCCTAACAGCAGACTACTGTATGACACCATGCATGGAGCAGTCCTGTACTGAGCCTAACAGCAGACTACTGTATGACACCATACATGGAGCTGTCCTGTACTGAGCCTAACAGCAGACTACTGTATGACACCATGCATGGAGCTGTCCTGTACTGAGCCTAACAGCAGACTACTGTATGACACCATGCATGGAGCAGTCCTGTACTGAGCCTAACAGCAGACTACTGTATGACACCATGCATGGAGCTGTCCTGTACTGAGCCTAACAGCAGACTACTGTATGACACCATGCA